>NC_000074.6:90450247-90677747 GCF_000001635.26 Mus musculus
GTCAACCATCTTCATCCATCCCTGCCTGAAGCTTTTTAACCCTGGGTATTTCAGAAAAATGAGTCATTTGCTACTAAAACAAGCCCTGTTTGCTACCAGGAGAATAGCTTTCTGTGGAAAGAATGAAGGCATCCCACCACCCAGGAATGTCAGATACCTTTGAGAAACCCCTCATGCTGTCCCTGTGCTTTATTCTGAGCCAAGATATCAGAGTGGTTCAGTGGCCAGCCTTGGCTTTCCTATGTCACAGTACCACATACTGGCCACTTCCCCCGACTTGCTCTTAGACTCACTGTTTTCTCTTGCCCTGTCCTCTGTAATTAAGGGGACTGGCTTCTCTGCCAAAGATGGTGCCCATGCTCCTTAGCAACTAACTCTGGAAAGGAGTGTCAGGGATGCCCAGTGGGGGGTCCGGACAATGAGAGGAGAGAAAACTAAAGCACTTATGAACACATCTCTTCCTTGGCTTGTATTTTCTGTGGTATATTTTCTTGGGTTACAGCTCTCTGCCATGGCTTCATCTCCTGCCTGGTGGCACTGGCTCTTGGACATTCATTTGTATTCTTGCTCTTCCTCTGTCTCTGCCTTGCCTTCTCCCTCTCTCCTCTGCGCTGCTCTCTCTCCTTCCTTTCTCTTTCTCCCCCACCTTAGCAGCAGATCCGCTCCCCTCAGTACTGGTTCTAAGTCACCTTGCTCTCCTCTGTTTATCCTTAGCACTCTTCAAGGCATCTATCTAAATGGATCTCTACATCAATGCCCCTCTATTGAATTAGTTACCGTGGGTTCTGCTTCCATTACCCACTGGCCTGAGTTAAAACATCAAGTGGCTGTAAACAATGTTTTAATAACTTTCATGGTTTCTCTGGGTGACAAGTCAGATTCACTCACTATTAGACAGTACGCTAAAATTAAATGCAAAATTAATATTATTGCATTCTAGCCCAACGATGTTGATTGCTAAGTCCTAAGTTCTAACTTCCCTTTGTTGAAAAGGTCATTGCCAGCTCTAAGGTGCTAAACAAACTAAGATAATCAAGAGAACAGAAAGGAAGTTGTTCAGGGAGGCACTCATTGGAGATGTGTTCAAAGGCTGTGCCCCTGCACTAATTAACGCCGTCACTCACACAGTCTAAGTTGGCTTGTGTACCTCAGAGGCACCAATTCCATATGTGCCAAAATAGGCTAGCTGAAACTAAAGGGGTTTTATCTTGAGAAGGTACAGCCTGTGCCCCCTCCCCACATAGACACCTTTTCTCCTAAAGAATATCTCTGACCTCAGCCTTGGGTTCTTATCCCTCCCGTATTAGTGGATGGCAAGGCAAGGTCAGCTACCAGAGATGCAGCTATTTAATACTAAGTGTGGGACAAGAAAGCTGATTGGCCTAGCTTAGAGGAAGCACTCTGGTTCTGACTCCAGAAGCCACAACCGAGCAGGAGAAGGACTCCTGTATGTAGACACCAGGAAGGATTAAGGGGGTGGGGTCTTGGGAAGAGTTTTGAGTGGCCCAGGAGCCGCCATCAATCAGAAAACCAGCTCTGCCCAGGCTTTGAGATCACTGGCTGGATCACAAGTATTAAAGAGCCCTACCAGTTCTGTGGGTTTCTGAAGCAGCTTTGCTGGATCTGCAGGGCTCAGGCTAGCAACTCTGCCTCATGTGTCCTCACCTAGGATGGAGTCATGGTTTCACAAAGGGTTACCATTTTTGCACAAGCATCCTACCAGGAGTGCCAACGCTCTTGTCTGCAGCCTTTCAGCACTTAGTCTGAAGTGTGTGACGCTTTTTGTTTGGTTGGCTTTGTTTCATTGTTTGTTTGTTCTGTTTTACTTAATCCTGCTTCCCCGGACACCGAGTTGTTATATTCCCAATTTCCTAAACTCTATGGATCAAACAGTAGCAAAGACGGACTTACTCCATGTCCTGCATTGGCTACTCAGACTTTCTGTTTTAGCCTCAAATCCCGAGACACTTGGGAAGAATTAATGAGGGTGATCATTGATTGTCCTCCTCATCTCTGTTTCTAATGATTACAAAGGCACAGAAACAGCCCAGTGCAATGCTTTCTCCTAAGTCAGAAGTTCTTGTTTTTGTTACACTGCTTGTCCCTCCCATAGCAACATGTCATTACATCATTATCTTTCCCCTGTGAATATTTAGGACTTTTATCCCCCATCCTATGACATAAACACAATCTATTCAAGGACCGAGATCAGGGCCTGACAGCAGGTCTCATCTTACCTGGCAATGCTGACCTAAGCTGGAGGCTGCATGGAGACTTGTGCTAAACAAAATTGTAAGGTTGAGCCAAGAAGATGTCATTCAGACTAAGGCAAGACAAAGAGATGGCAGTGTGTGCCACACCCTCCCTCCCAACAGAATTACCTTGTGTTGAGAAGGCCCATTAGTTGACTTGAGTATTCAAATTTAAACCTGACAAAGGCAGAGCTGACCTACAGAGCATCCATAGCTATGATGTGCTGTGAGCTGTCTCTTATGATGTCTTGCTCACTGATGCTTTTGTCTGGAGGGTGGCTTGAGTCTCTCCTGATGCAGAAGGATTGTGGCACGTGGCAGGGACATAGCTGAACCTTCACACCATCCAGCAGACAGGGATGTGAGTAGGAGTATTGCATCCCCTTCTAATAGATCTGGAAAGTCCCCAGAGAAGGATTCTCATTGCTCCAGCTTGGGTCAGGAGCCCATCACTTACCTGTTGTGGCCAGGATGGTGATGAATAGGCAAGCATCTCACCAGTTCCTCTTTACTAGTTTCTGTCATCAAAAGGGGCAGTGACCTCTACAGAAGTGGTTATAAATCGTGTTCTTGTCCTCCAAGTCTTCCTGACAAACAGATCTACTCCAAAAAAGGA
Organism: Mus musculus; assembly: GCF_000001635.26. Lineage (NCBI taxonomy): Eukaryota > Metazoa > Chordata > Mammalia > Rodentia > Muridae > Mus > Mus musculus. The sequence continues at coordinate 90,453,116 of NC_000074.6, forward strand.
AAGAAAACCATATCCACAGATATGTGTAGTTCTTCACATGGAGTCTTAAGGAACTGCCTGACCTTGAATGTCTTACTGGCCCTCATATTAGCTTGTCTATACAAAGGATGCTTATAAATATTTATTTCCTATTTTAATTATGTCTGTGCACAATGTAAATGTCTTGTGTGCAAAGGGGCAGAAGAGGGAAATGAGAAATATTGGAACTAGTGTTACGAAAGTTTGTTTGCTATAATGTGGGTGCTGGAAACTGAACCCAGGTCTTCTACACTGTGTTCTTAGCCACTGAGCCACTTCTCCAGACTCCCACATGATTTGAATGTTAGTGGGAGAATTCCTAATGGCTGATCATTTTCAGAGGCACAGTACCTACTTGCACTTCAAATCACACCCAGCTCTCTTCTCCTTAAGCCTATCTCAAGTGTGCATGCCACATCCTCTCTTACTTTGCTCCTCAGACTCTGCTCCAATCCCTGCTAGGAAGGCAGGAGAGCATTTATATTCTGACAGAGTAGGGAGGTGGGAAATTGCATGATATCAACCAACTTTGAGCATCAAGAGGAAAATAAAAACAATGGCCCCGAATTGCGGATTTTAAAATGCAGGGATACAGTTCTGTTCTGAAAAAAGGAGGGCATCTTTTCTATAAAAACTGGGTAGAGGAATATTTCACATGGAAAGCTTCCCTAGAGCAAATTGGAAGTCAGCACAATGCCCGGGCATGCACTTGTTTAAGCCTGGAAGAATGTATGCCCAAATTTGCACACACACACACACACACACACACACACACACTCCATTCTTTATACATACATATTTACACACAATATACATAAAGAATGACCTTCTCCCGCTCCACCCTCCTGCTGCCTGCAACGGTAACATTTACTGAAGGTTTTATTACAAAAGCCACAAAATGAAATTCTAATCAATAATAGTTTCCAGGATGGTGAGGGGGAAAAAAAGGGAATTGAATACATTCATAGGTAAAAGATGCCATTATCTCAGTTCAGTAACTATGAAAGAGAAATAGATGAAAAAATCCGGGTTTTATATTAAAACCCAGCACAGCTGTAGAGTTACATAATAAAGCATTGCCTGTATCCATGGCAATGAAAGTAATTGATGCAGCACAAGTTATTTTTATAAACCCAAACAAAAAAATTCAATCAGAAATGTCTCTCCCCATTTTGGGGGCATTGTATATTTTGTATCTGTACATAATGCCCACATTTAGAGTCTGAATGCACCCTCTATTGATCAGCCTTGCTGAATAGGACGTGCTGCCTTCCCTGAATATTCAGGATTAGAATCCTTCGGCCTAGTTCCCACTTCTTCTCATCAGACTTCCTCTGAATACATTACACCATGCTTTAAAATCCAAGCAGTGCCGACTTGAGAGCGAGTAAATTAGCCAGGTTCCTGGTTTTGGAGGGGTTAGAGGGCCCAAATTTGAAGATATCTTCAGGATGCATGGACTTGAATGGCATCACTACTCCCAAAGCCAGAAAACCTCATTTACACACACACACACACACACACACACACACACACACACACACACACACACACCCTTAGTGCCTAGAACAGAGCTAAGCACACAGCGAGCCTTCGAAAACAATCAGGGCACATGGCTCATTAATCACTCCAGTTTGATTGGCAAAGAATAACTGAAGACACCTATTACAATCATATTCTAGGGCCACACTTCATCCTTGTATTGGCTCTGCAGAGGAGACACATGGGACCCTATAGAGTGAATTCATCTTTCCAAGAGTTCTTGCCATTAAGAGCTATAGCAAAGCTGGGTGACCTGGGCAGGAGAACAGATCCTTTCCTATTTGTTGATATCAGCTCTCTCTCCTTTGAAAGTCTTAATACATTTTTTTTAAACAAAGGGCCTTTTTCTGTTTTCATTTTGAGGTGGGTACAAACTTGGTATTGATAGATGATCCTACAAAGATATGAAAGTCAAGAGCATGCACTTAGCAAATAGGCATGGGTAAAAATTACAGCTTTATTTCTTGACTGGATAGAAGATCTTCGCAAGTGAAAACTCTGGGCTTCTGTGTACTCATCTATGAAAGGAGGATAATAGCAATATCGACATGGGGACTGGCTATGAAAACGTCATGGCAGGATATTTGTAATGTGCTCATGGTTTGATGAAGAGTGAAGCTTTGCTCAATGAACACAATGAATGTCCAAGTTTCACTGAGTGAAAGGACTGAAGAATAGAGGAGGCTACAGCTGAAGGCAGGCTAGGGAGGACTACCTAGGCTCTTGCCGTGCTGACACTGTGTGACTGTACAAACTGCTTCAAACAAAACAGCCATACTGCAGATTGGTCATAAAAGCCACTCGATGAGCTCTCCCTGCCCCTGCACATCATATCAGCTGCATTCTAGAATCTGCTCAGTGGGTGGCTATGCAAGGTGGGTAGAGAAGCTGCCAGCATGAAGCCCCCTCCCACAACCCCCACCACCCAATGTTACTGTTAGATTCACTGGCCATGGTGGGAACTTGAGCTATGTTGGGACAGGTGACAAGACAGACAATGAAGAGTCCCATGAGCAGCTTTCTATCACCTGTCTCATCCATAGGGATACATACTCACAGACATTCATCTCTCTTGATCAGTGTCTCTACAGTGTCACACAAAATCATGTAATGATTCTGCCGTTAACTTTTTGAATAACTGCTAAGCTCTTTCTTTTTTTTTTTTTTTTGCTGCAGTTGGATCATTTTTACAATTCCACCCCCAGAAATCTGTTTTTCTACATCCGTACTAATATCCATTATCTTTGGACTTTTAGATTTTGGTCATTGTAATAGGCAGTAATAGTTAATCAATAGGTAATGATACCATGTTACAGTACTGATTTCTGCTTTCTTAGTGACTAATGAAAAAAATTTCCAGGTAGTTATTGGCCACTTTCAAAAATCTTTGGAAGGAAAAAATATTTATTCATCTCTATCATCAATTTTTTAAGGTTCAATACCATTTGCTGAAAAACTGTTCTTTAACTATTGGATGACCTTGGCACCCAAATAAAAAAATCCATTGGTTGCAAAGCATGAGAGTGTCTGAACTCTGAATTTTGTCGTCTCTGTGTGTGTCCTTGTGTTAGTACCACAATGTCATGATTATTGTCACTTCAGATCACCTTTTGAAATGTGGGAACATATATCCACAAGGTTCTCTTTTCTCAGAATCACTTTTACTATGCTAGTCTCTTGAATTTCCAAATAAAATTCAGGATCATCTGTGAATTTTTATGAGCGGTAACGTGAATCTTGAATACGATTTCTTTGCAATTTTAAACTGCTTTGGATAGTATCGTCTGGTACCAATAAGTCTTCTAGTCCATGAACATGGTATGGATTTCTGTTGATTCAGATGTTAATTTCTTTAGTAATGTTTGTAGATTCCTTGATATGATGATTGTTATTTTTGTTTGTTTTACTCTTGAGTAGTTCATGACTTTGAACTGTGTTGATCTAATTGTTACTTTATTGATATTTTCAGATTGTTCATTCCTCATATCTAAAAATACAGCTGACTTTAAAATTTTATTTTTATTATTTGTGTGTGTGTGTGTGTGTGATTATAACAATTCTCTAGCTATATGTCTGTTTCTATGCATTTTTCATTTGCCATTTGCAGATGCAAATTTATATGCATAGATTAGTATTATAGTTACGAGTTATCTTATATTTCTTTTACACTAGCATATAAGTTTTCTGTACTGTGGATCTTGCCATACTCATCTCTGTTCCTTTATATTAATTTCCTCTTGCCATATAATATGTTCTTATGCTCATTTTGGCTTGATACAAAGCTACCTCATGGTTCCTGGTCCTCACAAGCCTTCACTTGGGATCATCTTCTAAGACAGATGGCTCTTGGCTGAATTTATTTCCTTGCATTTGATGGTCTGATGTCACATTATCCTGCTAGTTGTTGGCCAGCAACTACAGCTGCTAGGGGTTGCCTAGTCACTGGCTGTATTGATTCTGGGCCATGGAGAGGCAGACCATCATGGTAGCGAGACCATGTGTAGGAGAAGGATGCTCTCTTCATAATGAACACCAAAACAGATATTGAAGCAAGGATCTGGGATCAGATAGTGCCTTTAAAGACAGGCCCCCAAATACCTAATTCTTCCAGCAAGGCTGTACCTCTAATCATTTCAGAAGCCTTTCAGACATTTGTCATCAGCTTGTGACAAGAGCCTGTGTGGGACTTCCACATAGAAAACCTAACAGTTTCTTTTAACCAGCCTCAGCATATTTGTGCTCACAACTGCCAAAAGTCGAAAATTATTTTCACACACACACACACACACACACACACACACACACACACACACACACACACACACGAAGAGAGAGAGAGAGAGAGAGAGAGAGAGAGAGAGAGAGAGAGAGTTCATTATAAAACTATCATTGTCCATGCTTCATGGTCATGATTACCCAGGTTGGACTCCCCACAATACACACATACCTAGGTCTACACCTTACTTGACTTCACCTTGGTCCACCCTTCCCATTCTCTTGCTACTAAATAAATGTGCTGGTTAGATTTGTGTCACCTTGACACAAGCTACAGTCATTTGGGAAGAGAGAGAGCCTCAGTTTTAAAAATGCCTCCATTACATGGGCTAGTACGCAAGTCTATGGGGCATCTTTTTGATTAATGGTTGCTGTGGTAGGGCCCGGCACACTAGAGTTGATGCCATCCCTGGGAAGGTGGTCCTGAGTTATATAGAAAGGCAAGATAAAAGGCCCATGGAGGCCAAACCAGTAAGAAGCAATCCCTAATAACTTCTGCTTAGGTTCTTGTCTCCAGGTCCCTGCCCCTTCTTTCCTTCAGGATAGAGAGTAGGCTATAAGACGAAATAAACCTATTCCTCCCTAAGTTGCTTTTGGTCCTGGTGTTTATCATAAGAGAAAAGCAAATTAATACAATGAGTAATCTTGGGTCTAACCTATCAATTCCTATAGACACAGACTCCACATATTACAGTAACAAGAAAGCATAGCCACACCCAGATACCCTGTGTTATTCCCTCCCTCCTCCTCCCATAAGAAGAATATTAGACAGCTTGGGCTAGCTCATAGTCATGTTGAGTATCCTTTAGTACTTGGAAAAGTACATTGGACATCAAAGAATTGATACCAATGAAGAAGCATTAGAGTATCAACACTAAAGATGGAAGGCTGGATGGAAAAGGTTTAAGACACAATAAAGTGTGAAATATTTTTAATGTGGATATAACCTACAGTAGAAGCATGTTGTGGCCTTGGGAAATTGGAATGATTTCTACCTTTGTCTGTTCAAGACATTACAAAATTACATAGAGTACAGCATTTCAGATTTAAAAAAAAAATCCAACTCAACTGGACCTAAAATATTTGCTTAAGATTTGTTGTTGTTTCACCAAAATAGAAACTTCTAAAGCCCAGATGAGGGGCATTGACTCAGGACAAGATCATGTGCTGTCATGTGCTGGGTAGTCATCTCTCAAAACAAACACACCACTGTACACAAACCCTTGCACATAAAACCCCTACTCTGCAGTACCTGCCCTTTTCTGTCCAATCAATATCCCTACAAAGACCATTTTAAAACTACCGAAGGTCCAATAGCCAGCTTGCTGGATCCCTATATGTTGTATAAACTGCTAAATAACAGCACCACACCGGCACTTCTGTATCTCACCACATGGGGTGGATTGACAGATATATCTCCCTCTCCCTAACCTCAGTACGTCTCTGGTCTAGCATTGACATGGACATTCATGCTTTGACTAATTGCTCTAATTTTTTTCCAATAGAAATCTGGTAGTTATGGTGACTTGGAGCTCATTAAGATAAAAACCTTGTTTCCCAAAGGTTTAATTCTCAAAGATTGATAGGCAATAATGCCCCAACCATAGCATCTACTCTAAAGTTCTACCTTAGAACACTTTCAAGACCCACACACTAATAGGGTTCTTGGGTAATTTTTTTCGAACATTAAGGCATTTGTGGCTAGACACTACTAGTCTTTCAAGATAGTTAAAGACCATTAGCAAAAAAAAAAAAAGTATCCCCACTCCCACAAAAATTCTTTTGATGGAACAAGATGAAATTGCTCTCAAATTTTGTATTATTTATGAGCAAATCACAAATCATAGGGGGAGAGGTCAGTGGAGGGAGATGAAAGCATGGTGTGGGAACACGGGCTCGGGTTGTGGACAGTATGTACTGAGATCGCTCGCCTCTTCCTGACCCAGTGTCTAAAGACCTCTGGGATGTACCTCATTTGGTAGTGAGACCTGTCACACTCTGCAGAGATTTCTGCCTCTGGGAATGGGTGAAGTCCTTCAGGCTCAGATATGTTTCACAAGAAAATTGTAGGAGAAAACCTTGACTAAAGGCAAAAAGGAGTAAGAGGCAGCTTCAGTTAACATTTTTGTGAAGAGGGAGCCAGCCTCTCTCTAATATTAGGTCCTCCACAAACTCATAAGTTCTAATGGTTAAATCAGAGGACATCATCCTCTGTGCTGCTCTCTTGGATTTGAACACTGAATTTTTTTTTCAAATTGGGTTCAACTATCTGTCTATGGCTCCATATTCATATTCATTCTCTCTCTTTCTTTCTCTCTCTGTCTCCCTCCCTCCATCCTTCATTCTCCACTGTGGTACTTTTCCACTCTGCCTGGATTCTTCAGAGTCTAAAATCCTGAATCTGTAGAGGGATAAACGTTGACTTTCTGTGGCTTCCTCACTAACGCATACCTTAAGATGGCTGCCTTGCTCGTCCTCACATATTTCTCTAACTTCTGTCTGTTTTGAGAAACCTCCCAACACCTTTTGGAATCCGGTTGGGAAAGTGCACAAGTCCATGGTGTGGCTGTGTCCAAGAAGGCGTACCTGGGCTCAAGCCCTCTCCTGCCACCTCTCCATCCATTGCATTCCATAACCTAGAGACCCTCAAGTGGCTTCTCTAACCTTCTGAAGTCTTCCCATTACTAAACGGGGCACAAGGTAACATTAAGCATTCTCTTTATCCACTTCAAATGCACTTGTAATGGGGTGTGAGTTTTCTCCAACCAGAAGCCATCTCCCTCTTGTCTTCCATTAGACTTGATTAGATGTGTCTCTCATCTCATCATCCTTACTAAATTGGAGCCTATTTGAAGGATCCGATTCATCATATTCATGGTCATTCATCACAGCCACGGAGTGCCTGACAGCACCTAGCAGGATACCCTGTATGCTGGGACCTCTTAGGGACAGGTCGCACAGCTGCCTTCTTCCTTGGCACCTCTGCTTTGCTGCATAGTGCTTGATAAAAACCTCGATGTGCTGTGTATAGCGGTTGAATATAAAGTTGAAACATCAGTAACAGGCTAATATGTTTCATAAGAAGCGTTGTGTAAATCAACCGAGCAACAGAGTTCTTGAAAGTGGTTGTTAGGCATTGATCAGCCTGGTTTTCAGTCTGTTTATGGTCAGAAAATGATCAGTAAGTCAATTACTCAATCAATCAATCAGTCTGGTGGCCTAGTGTAGCTCCCATTGCTTTATGGAAAGTGCCTTGTAATCTAGAAGTGCTGTTCAGTGGGGTTAAAGGAACACCATGCTCGTAGAAGCATTGGCACAGATGACATGCAGAGGGTCTCTAAATTACTGACTCACAGAGATGACAATCTTGCTCCCTGGGGGGATATTTGGAGATGTCTGGAGACATTTTTGGTTATTGGCATGACACTGGAGGACTGTTATGAGCATCTAGTGGGTAGAGTCCAGGGTCCCTGGAAAACATCCTACAGTGAATTGACAGGAACTGTGGTGTATCATAGCTCAGGCACTGAGAAAGCCTGGTATCAACCATTAGCTGAGAAATATTTATTCTTTCATGGCTACATGCTAAAATGTGGTTCAGAAAGATGGAGACTTTCTGTGTGGTGTTCTGTCCCACCGACACAGTTACAGAAGGAAGGTCAGGAGAGAAGAGACACACTAGAGATCAAGACTGAACCCTTTGTTTACTTCATTTTCTTTTGCTTCGGTTTGATTTTTGGAGACAGAGCATCACTGACCTGAAACTCTGTGTAGACCAAGTTGGCCTTGAACCCACAGGGATTCACCTGCCTGGCTTTGAACCCTTTAGTACGGTCCTGACAGGGAGATGAACGGTTTAGGTCACAGGGCTGGTGAACAGCAGGCCAGTATAAGAAGCCAAGCTCCCGGTTCTCATGCCACTCATTCTTTCCCTTCTTTCCCAAATACCAGCCGCCGTGTCATCTCACTGCTGCTTCAGGATAGGCCTAGGTTCTGTAACCTGCTGCCCCTGGGTTCAGACTCTGTTTCCTAAATTCTAGCATTCACATGTGACAGCTGTGACTCTTCCATATTCGAAAACCACCTCTATGATCTTTTCTCAAATAAATTTTGGTAAACAATCTTTGATTAGTGCCATAGGGAAACTGGTATCATTTTTCCATAACTTTGAAGGATGGAAAGCAGACTGTTGCTAAGATTGCTTCCCAGGGGAAGACATAAATACCACCAACTCCTCCTGCTAAGGTCCTAATAACAAGCCAAGGATTGTTATTCCACCAAATTTCACCCTAAGGGACCTATGGATTTATTGGTCTTCCTGATAGGATATAGGTAAGTGGCTACTTACCGGAGTGTGAGTGGAACCCTTTACCCAGCAGGGATGAGAGGTTTCCCTTAGCTGCAGAGACAGAGTCTCATCTCCTAGTCCTTTCCCACCTATATTTTTCAACAGTTAACCCCAAAGGCTCAAGACCACTTGCAATCAAGACAGAAATGCCTGCATCTGGTTGGGAGGGGTGGCTGGATACTCAGGCTAGGGTCCCATATCCTTCCTCTTTTCAGTATATGAGAAGGGGGACACCAAACAGTCACCAAGCCGGCCAGCCATAATGATCCTTTACAAGCAGGCCTCCTGAAGATAGTAGAGTTTGGGTTTCACAAGGCAAACCAAAATGCCGTCCAATGCTACTCTGATGGTGCTACCCTTTTAAGTCTCTGGGTCTGGCTCTCCCCTTGGATTTTGTTTTAAAGTGGAGAGGCATCTATGTAAGAGGCGTATGGGATACCTTGTTATCTGATAGAAGCTTTCTGTTTTTAACCATTATAGTATTTCCAATAGAGTGATACTCAGAGAAGAAATTTAAACCAATTTCTTTTCTAGCCCAGTGTTTCCAACTTATGGTTCAACCTATGTACCACTTCTAATCGCTGTGCAGTCTCCCACTGGCACATGTATTTGTTAATATGAGCAAGAGCGAGCAGAACATCTGGTTGCATACACACACCTTGCTTTGGTCTTCCAAGCTAAAAGGATGCAGGCACCATGACTGTTCCTTAACTAAGTGGGAAAATTAAACTAGGAATCACTCTCTGTGGCACAATTTTTCATGGGAGATACATCTCAGGTAATAGAAGGGCAAAGCAGGAGAACTCTATGGCTCATGAGACCCTCCTCTTGTTTAAAAAAAATGCTTTCCCCTTAAAAGGTAGATATAATTGTTCCACCTGTGACTATTATAGTTTTTGGCCAAAGAGAGATTATCTTTTGAGCCTGAGGTACTTATAGGAGCATTTTAAAATCAGAGTTTCTTTCACTAGTTGCTAGGAAGGAAGTCAGATTGACGCATAACCACCAACTAGCTCCAGATTGGAGTAAATGTCAACACTGTACACTAGCCTGGGAGTTACACAGCAACAACCACAGGCAACCCTAGTAGCTGCAGCTCCTGGCCAGGAGCTAGCAGGATAATGGGACAACAGACCTTCAAATGCAAGGCAGTGAATTCAGCCAATAGCCAGTAAGTTTGGAGGAGGATTCTGAGTAAAGGCTTGTGAGCCCCAGAAACCATGAGGTAGCTTTGTGCTAAGCTGAAATGAACAGAAGAATATTCTATATGACAAGAGAAAAGGGGAATATAAAGGAATAGAGAAAGAAACTTCTACTCTAGCCCTGAAGAAGTATAAGATGCACCTGTGGGGACTTGAGTTTTCATCAGAGCATATAAGCTTGCATCTGCAAAAGTTATAAGAAAAATAGAAAAAATATAGCTAAAGAGAGTTTTTTTTTAATCTAGTAAATTTGTTTAGAATTTCAAGCACCATTGCGTGGGTGTGCCCGGTTCTTGCTTGGTCTTGTGCACAAGTCCTAGGATGTTCAGGGTCTGGGTTTAGTCCACTTTACAGACTGGGAAAGAGAAGGTACTATTAGTAGAGCCCACGTCAGATAGGTGCAGACACCAGCAAAGTGAGGACTTCACACACACCCTTGATACTGTATCCAGTGTTAAGGCTGGGTAGGGTGGGACCATGTAGACTACCACTTACTATATATCTATAGATGTATAGCTTTTAAATCAAGACCAAAGCTGGTAAATAACATCTTCTAGCCTCCTACACTGGTAAATGGACTTCATAATGATTATAAAGGACTTTTTATTTTTTTAAAGACAAGCTCGTGTCGCTTAGCTCCTATTGAGGTATCTCTAAAGGGATGCAACTGTTCAGAGCCCCCATAAGACCTACTGAGGCGTCGGTTTAGCCCCTACAGGTGTCAGCTTCTCCCTGTGCTCTGTTTTCCTTCCTTACTGTCCTATAGAAGTGTCCCCCAAGAACATACCCAGGGGATCCAGTCTAGGAGAGTCACCCTGTCATCTCTGATTCGCTCATGAAATGTCCTACAGGTGGCTCTTCTAATCTGCACCTTTACCTCCTGATCTTCCCTCCTCAGCCTGCCACCTGCTGGTGCATTCCTGCTGGCTTCCAAGCTAAAGAGTCACCCATTTCTCAGAAGAAAAATGTCCCCACTACCTCCTGCTGTCTGTCATCCTGAGGACCAAACTCAGGCCTAGAGCATGCTAGGCAAATGTTCCATCCCTGAGATACATCCCAGCCCCACCATCCTCTACTTATTAAACCACACTAGTTGCCTCTCTCTCTCTCTCTCTCTCTCTCTCTCTCTCTCTCTCTCTCTCTCTCTCTCTCTGGCAATTGCCCACGTGAATGAACACTCCCATTGAGAGCACCAGCTCTGTTTGCAGGATCACATTCAGCATACCTGCATACATGCTACATACATACATACACATTTAATTATGTGCAATGAGGGCATCCATGTCATTTGCTAGCCGGGCTCATTTAGGACTTTCTTCTCATGCATATCACCGCAGCCTATTATTCCTTGGCAGATTGGACAAGTTTCAAGCTAATAAAAATGTTCTGGCAAATTGCTACTTTGAAAGTGATTGAAGGCAATGTTCTGCTCACAGCGTATGTTTGACCTTTTTGAGGAGGAAATGTAGAAGAAGCCTATGGAAACCTTGTGTCGTGCTAGTTCTCTGACAGCTCTGAATTGCTTGGCCTTGTCAAGTCACTTTAAGCACCACTGAGACCAGCCTTGCTTCCCAAAGTCTTTCTCCCTCCACTTGGACTCATTACATTAAATAATAATGAAAATAACTATAACTCAGTAAAAGGCTGAATTTTTGCTGTCATACATAGCACACTCAAGTGAATGCAACATATTCAAAGTGCATAACAGCCCTGCAAGTCAGTGTTTCTAATTTGTAGGAAATAGAAACAGCTTTAGAGTAACTTAGTAATTTACTCCAAGTCAGTGTTTCAGGGATGGAACCTGGATGAAAACATAGGCCTTTCCTGAAAACTACCCCAAGACTACTTGTGGCCAGCCATAGCTATAGGGGACCATGGCAACTTCCAGCAGGATCCTCTTCTGAACTCCAAAAAAATCTCTCTATCCCTGCAGAGCAGGCGGCAAAGTTGGAGGAATATGTAAGCCCACAAGGAGCCCTTACTGGATGACTCTTGAGAGTTTTTACACAAAGATCCCAGCTCTCAGGGCAGTGGGGTGGGAAGGGACCACCCTAAGGATGCCTGTGCTAGCCCATGTTGCTCTCTGGTGCTAAGCTCCAGTCACTCACTGTCCACACTGGGCTAGTGATGCTCTTCTATTGGCCATCTTCTCTTCCTTGAGTCACATGTCCACTTCCTAGGTAATGCTCTGTGCCCCTCTCCCCATCCAACTATTTGCACTTGAATCTCTGGTTCAAAGCCACCCCTGGAATGATTAAGTAAACCATTCTAGGATCACTGGAGACTAGGGGGTTGAGAAGTGTGTGTGTGTGTGTGTGTGTGTGTGTGTGTGTGTGTGTGTGTGTGTGTAACAGTATTGAGCTGACTCTTGCTCTTTCTTTGGTGACATCAGTGACTTTGGATAATTCTACCTATTACATTGGTCCTAAATCTTGGGCTAATACTCAACTAAACTTCTGCAGGTAAAACTCTCCCTAAGGAAAACCAAGAGTTTTTATAAAGAGTAGTCATAAATTTAAGACATCCAGAGGTTTAAAGGAAACTCAAATCAGTGCTTTAGGTCTGATTTCTATTCCCACACGACACACACCTAGACAATGCACTCGTTGGTTCATGGCCATAGATCATCGAGTCAGTCTGTCCTCAATCTCTCTATTCTCCTACTTAAAAGCTTTGTTTCCTATGACAAAGTCCCTAACCTCTCAGGGACCGCTTAACCTCAGTAAAAATCACGATGAGAACTTTTGTTCTGTGAAGTAATGGCAGGTCAAGTTTTATTTGTATCATGTTTGCACACTGGTAGGCATAGAGTAAGTGTGTGGCACAGATTACTATAGCAGCAAGTATTATTGTTGTTGCTATTGTTGTCAAAGTTAACTTTTAAGGAAAACATTGCAGGACAAGAGCTCAAACACTGTAAGACGTCCCTTGACCTGGACCTGGCTCTCCTCTTGCTTGATCCATTCTGCCATTTACACAACCACTATGGACTGAGTGATACCTTATGATAGAATTCAGAGCTTCTGAAAACAAGGGTGGAGGGGTGTGCTCTCCTAGAACAATACTTCCTCTGCAGAAGAAGATGCAGGACTGTTACCCAATCAAGGCCCACCCTGCTGGGCTCCATCTCCCTCACCCACCTCTACAGAATCTTTTTCAGCTTTGGACAGCTGCCCTCTGAGCACTCAGTCCACTCTGCCTCCCATGCAGTACCTGCGAGCATCTCCCACTGAGGCCCTGTCCTTCCCAGCAATTCTACCCAAGGGGCAGATTCGAGGCTTTATTTCTGCTCACGATCATGCATGTATTGAGCTTGACTCCTGTTCTACGTGATTCATTGAGCCTTTGTTATCTCATTCCTTCCTGGATCACCATTCATTCGTACTCAGCGATCCTTAACTGTGTAGCTAAAGATCTGTGCAGAGATGCCTCTGTTACCCACCAAAGATATGTAATCTCTCTACACCCCAGTTCTCATGTATGCAACCAATAACTCATTCTAAGGGTCCTAGAAATTAAAGCTGTGAGAGAAGAGATACCCTGCATCTTTGCTTCTTGGTATGAAACTCTGAGATATGTACTAGAGCAAGGTTCAGTGGCCTTTTTAAGAGAGGCAGAAAATAAATACTTGAAGTTAGTCACAACTGTTCTACTCCAAACAATACATAAACAAATGATCTTGGATGCATCCCAGTGTAATTTATGTACAAGCAAAGTGGGTGGTCCCTGTCCAAGCTTCTAGAATATCTCAAGGGTCTCCAGAGTTGGTTCCAAAACTCAAGATTCACTCATTAACATACATACTCTTGCTTCTCTTCTTCCTCAGTCTCCCTGAAACACTCTGTGACCATATTGTATTCTAGTCTTAGCTTTGCTGTAGGAGAATTGAAAGCAATAGATTATAAAGGCCGAGTGGAAAGTATCCTGGGGTCATATGATGGAAAAATTATCTAGTCTGATGGAATCACAGGGAGTGTTCCAGGCAATAGAAATAACACTTGGGTAACTCTGAGCAGAACTCATGGATGCTTTCAGAAACCCAGAATTATATCTGAGTGGCAGGGGCATGGATGGAGGTATCCATAGCAGAACAGAGCCATTCACCCACAGAGTTGGGGTCAGATCCCATGAGGCCGCATAGGCATGCTAAGATATTAGCTCTAGATCTTGAAGCAGCAGAGAGCCACAAAGCATCAAAGCATCCATATGGGATGGCATGTGTATGTGCAAAGGCCTGGCATGATTCACTTAGACCTCTGTCTTCTGCCCCCTAGCCAGTACTAATGACCTGCTTCCCTTGCTCTATTCATCCCCCACTTGACCAGAACCCCCTGCAGGAAATGAATAACATCACCCTAAGACAGGCTCATTGGCAGTTAAGTCCCCTCTGAGAACAAGAGGAAATAACCAATAAAAATACCTAGTAAACCAATAACAGAACAAACTAAGCCACAGCACTCAGGGCTCACTGGATTACTCCTTAGATTTGAGGAAGGATTCGGGAATCACATATTGGTTTCTCCCAGCTCCTTGACAGTTATTGCTACATGTCTCTACAGCCTGCCTTCTTTGTACCCTTGTCTTGAAGAACTAATGTTACGAAGTCTGCAAATGGAACGCTGGAAAAGTTGCCTCCTCTTCTGTCCCCTGTCACTCCTTACCCAGATGAGGAAGAGGGAACCTTCAGCCAGAGCTGTTGCTGTGTTCCCGGGCTTCCCAGGACTTCCTTCCATTAATGCGTAGCTACACGGGAACCCAATATGCTCTGCAGCCTGTGGGCTGAGGAAACTGAACATTTTCCTACCACTTAAGAATCCATGTGGTTTGAGCCGGGAGATAGAGGGTGGAATGAATTTATAGTGTCAAAAGGAAGTTTTTTGGGGGGAGTCCAGGCTGCTGCTGACAATTCATCCCAAGTGGTTTAATGGGGTAGTTAACCCTATCCCCATGATTCGGTCTGTGTCAGCAATGATTTCTAGAAGAGGTAAGACTTTCCTGTGGCTGAAGTCACCCAGTTGCAAGCTTCCTGCTTCCTAAGCACACCACGACATCCTTCTGTCCTCTTCGCCTTCCCTAATAGGATGTCAGTATGAACATACTATACACATGTTACTTGAGTTTTGCCAGGCAAGGCTAGTGTCATCTGTGAATTGCTACAGTCATAGAAAGGTGACACTTCCCTTTCTGAGGTTTAGATAGATCTTTACAGCTCATTCTCTTTTCCCTCCCGCTACTTTGTTTTGTTGTTATCTTACCTGGTTGGGTTGGGTTTTTTTGTTGTTGTTTGTTTGTAGTGGTTTTGATTTTAAGGGGTTTTGTTTTGTCTTGCTTTATTTGAGATGGGCTATCACTGTGTCACTTGAGCCAACTTCAAGCACACTGTCTTCCTCCTTCAGCCTTTATCTGATGGGAATCACAGGTGGGCAGCACCACGTCAGCTTCCAAGCTACCCTTAGGACAATGCATTTCCAGGCCAAGCAGTTAGAGTGCCACAAATCCCACAAGGCCAGGAGGCACCTCTTTGCCTAAAAGTCTCTCTTAGACTTTTTGTTTCGGCCAGCAGAAAATCCATCTCATACCTGCTTAAGCAAAAAGGAAATAATTGGACAAACTCTACTGAACCAACCAAGGCCAGGCTGCTAACCTGTGTGCCATCTTCCTTTTTAAAGTGGGGAACATGCTGTTTATGATTTTAAGCCACAAGGATTTGAAAAAGACCATTGTTTTATAAGAAAAAGTATTTACTAAAATGCACCACTTCCTAACAATGCTGTTGAAATGCTTTCCAGGTCCCCCAGTAGCAACTAAACATCACTCCAATGTATCTTCTCTCTTGTCCATGTGACCTGTTGGTGTTAACAGTGAGTCCATTTTTAAGCTCATGAATATTCATAATTCAAGTGCTGTTCAGATTTTCCGACTGAACTATCAGAGCATCAGGGAAGAGGAAACTGTTTCACAAGGACTTGGTTTCTTTCCCAGTCTCTGTGTCTCCCTTTGGCTCTTCATTGGAACAGGTAGTGACATTTGTTCTGGACCCTAGGTCCCCTCTGCTTTAATGATAGGGACCTAGTGTTCTCATTAAAATCCTCATCTTGTCTCTCTGGCTTTGATTGCATCAGAACCATTACCAGGCCAAGGACAGTCACCAAAAGAACCCTATCTTTGGCCTGGCTTGGATGACAAGTGGCATCTGTGATGGGACATAGTACTCTACTCAGACACAGGGACTGCGGGGCTGGAAAAGATGAGGGTGTGTTCATTTTCAAAAGGATGAAGGGGACAGAAGGTATCTTCTACACTATGAGTGGAATAGACACTTTGCTTGTGATTGGCAAGTGGAGTCATTGCCCTAAGTGTGCCCCCAACTCACTAAGGCCTGTCTTCTCTTTTAAAGATAAAACTTACAAGTTGAATGTCTCTATGAAAAAAAGAATCATTTATAGTACACTGTAAATGGCTGGTACAAAAATTTCCTGCCTTTCTCCATTTGAATTTCAAAATACCCCAAGTTGCTGATCCAGAAACTATGTATGTTTATTTTTGAGGTTCTAGAGGCTCAAAAGGCAAGGAGGGGTGCAAATTCAGTTTGGTGGAGTCTTGCGTCTTTACCAAGGGCCTCACTGTAACTTCATATACCAGAGAGGAAAGAGATCTCTCTGGGGTCTTTTATAAGAGACCCCATCACCAAAAGAAACCTCAACTTTGTTTCATAATTTGGGAGCTAGAATTTGAACACACAGTTTTGGGGGGCCTCAAATACTCAGATTGAAGCCATTCCATTGATGTATTTGTTCAGTAGAGTGGAAAAGAGGCAGTGCAAAGAGAAATGCAAGGAAGAAAAAAGAAAATAGTCCTCTACTTGTATTTTTTCTGAGGCTAACTAGCCCTGCTCTTATGCACAGGATAAGCCATCATATTTTAAGATAAGACCCAAATGGACTTCTACAGGAAGCCCTGTGTGCCACTAGGAATAGAAGGAAGAAATGGAAAATATATTCTTTTCCTCAGACGGATTACGGTTTAATTGAAACCCAAGTATATTGTTCATAACCTGTTCTGTAGACACAAAATCTGTGTACTATGGCATTATAATGATGTCTTCAAGCAAGTCACCAGCCATCCTAAATAAATCCGGGGTAGGATTCCCTAAGTTTCATTTATGGAGTATTAACTTTTCAGGATGTTAGTCAGTATTGTGTTTGGGGCTTGAAAAATGCCAAGTGTAAAGGTCTCCTACTCGAGGATGTCTTGCAGCCTTTATCATGTTCAGACCTGTCATGGAACACAGAATGAAGTAATTCCCAAATATGTTCAATGACAGAGTAGTGTGCAAGAAGGAACAGCTGCTTCGGCACCAGACATCTCTCCTTTTCCCAGGTTTACTTACATTCATTCAGCAAGTCATCATTGAGCGCCAAATGTGTGCCTGATCAGTTGTTAGAGGTACACAAGTCATCACCAAGATTAGTTAAGCCTTAAGTCTCTAGTACTCATAAAAGCTTATTGAGAGAATGACCAACGTTATATTAACATAATAGCAAAGAGTCTAATCCAACCCAACAAATGCTCAAAAATCAGAGCAACGTGAGCCAACGTCCATTTGCATAGAACCCTAGGTAGTGCCACCAAGGAAACTTGCAAAATCAAACAGCACATGGGAAGAAGGCCACAGTTGAGTAACGAGATGTCTTTAAGGAAAGCCTTTGTAGGGGAAAAATATAGACAGTGTGAGTCTTAAAAGATAAAAGTACAAAGCACCAAAGAAATGTAGTAACTCTAAAGGCAGGTGACTTGGTGGCAGACGTAAGGAAACTAGAAGTACCAAACTTCTACGTATAAGAGAAAACCACTCCAGGCGACCCTTCTGAGGCCCTTGAGTGGCGCTGTGGACCTTGCAAAGTCAAGCACGTGAGGAGAAGCAGATGCCAGCGAACTCCTCTTTGCACATCCATGTCTGAGCATCTGGCGAGCCCTGTGTGGGCTGGAGTGCTTCAGATGCTCACGGGTCTTAGCCAAAGAACAATCAAGTCTCTGAGGTGTGTTTGCCGGCAACGCAGATTACACCTCCCACTTGAAGAGAGGCGCTGGGAGAGGTGCCAAGCCACAGCAAGCCCCTCTGCTCCTTAACATGGCACTTACAGGGGCTGTGAGAAATATAAACTGGATCATTCTCTCAAGACACAAGAGCAATCATAACCGTAAAAATTCTTATTCTGCTCAATTCAATCAGTCGCAACAAAGGGGCTGATCTTTGTCAGCTCTGTCACAAGGCAATTTTTTTTTCAAAAAATTAAGAAAGATAGATGGATAGACAGAGATATGGCACAGACATGGGCATGCATCCCCAAATAATGCCCAATAAGCCATGCTAAGAGAACTATACCAAAATAAAAAATACCACCATAGCAAGCACCACAGAAGCACCTATGTACTAGAGTGTCTCTCTAGTTACCTTCTCAAGGGGAAACACTATCATTCCTTCTAACAATACAGATTAGTTCAGCTGCTTTAACTTTACATTCTACAAGAACAGATAAAATGTGTGGACATGTGGTTACCTTCTTCTTTTAATCACTGGGTTTCTGAGAGCCATTCATGTTGTTATGTGGGAGTTACAGACTGCTCATTCCCAGTGCATAGCATCCTTTTGTGGGACTGTATCATTCTCACCTATACTAACTACTGTGGGTGGGCATTTGGATCCATTCTACCTGGAAGCTATTAGCAGAAGGAAGAGTGTTCATACTCACGGGACTGTACGGAGAGGGTAATTTAAGACGGGGCTGACATGGTCCAACACTCCATTTGGATGTGCATTTAACGGAAACAAATTCATCATTTTTAGAGACATTTGTGTTTTCACGTTCATTGCAGCACTGTTCATAATAGAGAGCGAAGACAAAGAAATATCTAAGAGTCTGTGGCTAGAAGAATGGATAAAGAATATATGGAGATGTGGATATACATAAATGTGCCCTGTGTACACACAATGAGATATTATTCAATTGATCTTTTTACAAAGGAAGGTCTGCCATTTCTGACAACATGGATGAATGTGGAGGGCCTCGTGCTACGTATGATAAGCTACATGCAAAAACTCATGTAGCATGTATCATATAGAACAAATCTGAACAAGTGCAGCTCGTAGGACCAGATGGCACCACGGTGGTTGTCAGGAGATAAAGTGTGGGGTGAAATGGAGAGAGGTCAGTTATGACAAGTTATAAGGTGAGCACGCCCTGCAAACCTCGTCTCCATACAGTTGTTAGCTACCGTTAATAACCCTGCCTTGTACACTTGAAATTTTCTTAGACAATAGATCTCACTTCCTCTCACAACACACATGGCCACTTGTAGTGGCAAATGTCCATACCTCCAGCACTCAGGAGTCTAAGGCAAGAGGACCTCACCTCAACCAACCAACCACAGTTACATAGCAAGACTCTGAATCAAACAAAGTGCACATAAACTTTCAGTTGTGGGAAGTGGTGCATGTAATTAGCTTGATGACGGCCAATGGTTCACAATAAATCATCACATTGTACACAGTGTTTTTGGTTTTATTTGTTCTTTTTATCTCAATAAAATGAAAAATAAAATTTAAAAACTCAATCTGTTTTCCAATTTACTGATCTACCAGCTCCTCATAGGCATAAGTCCCAGTGACTATCTGAAGCTGCCCCATCCCAGCATGCTTTGGGCTGTCCCCACACATTTGCATATGTTCTTCCCTTCCCGGGATGGGATGCCTTCTCTCTCTTTCTCTCTTAGTCACCTTCTGTCCCTCCAAGACTGTTCTCCAGCACTCCTTCGTCCTTAAAGAGGTCCCTTTTTATCGCTACAAGACTTAGTTTCTCCCAGAATATAGTTTAACTGCTCTGTGATAGCAACTACATAGCCCTTTCTATTTCAGTACCCTACTCTTGCAGACTAATCACTTTGGAAGGTTGGAAGGCAGGTCCTGTGGTTTATCTTGGTGTTTTCACTATGCCTGGCTTGGGTAATAACTTACTATTTTTTGTTATTATTATTGAGGTGGGCTAATGGGAATGCCAACAGATATATCTGAAGCTGCAAATGGGACACTCCTTGGGGAAGCAGAAAAGATGATAGATACAAGCTTTAAGTAATGCCACTGCTTTTTTAACAGAAGGAGATACAATGGAGTAGAGAGAGATGTCAGGAGCAAAGTGATGGGGCGGGAGAGAATTTTTATTTTTTTAAGGATGGCATAACTGGTATGGACTTATCTCTAATTGCTATGAAAATGAAAACAATAGTAATGATAACTATTTTCTAACAGACACAATATAGCCTTCTGTGAGGAGTGCAGAAAGGGAAGAAGGCAAGGACATATGCAAGCTGAGTGCCTACATATGGGTCCATTTCAGGAAGGTGAAACCCAAGCAAAACCTGACGATCCTGTCGATATGAAGATTCAGAGTCCAGAGTTAGAGGCTGAAGAGCTGCTGGGACTTTCATGTCAGGGTCCTAAGGGGAAAGCCCTGTCACTGAGGGATGGGTTCCATAAGATTCTAGGAAGAAGTCCAGTGCCCTTGGTTCAAGGTTAGGATACATCGAACACTACACAGAAGCAGAGCCTTCACAGTGCAGAGCAGGAACCATTCTGAATCAGTAAGTTAATCACCAAGACAAAACCCAGTCGTAGAAACAAAGCAGTGCAACCCACATGCCCCAAGCCATATGATCTGGTGTGTAATTAAAAATCACTAAGCATGAAAAAGTAAGGGGGAAGTGACCCATAACTAGGAGGAATCCATCAATAAAATGGCCCTGAGATGATTCAGATGTTGGAATAACAGGAAAGGAGTGCAATATTATGAATATATCCAAATACATAAAGGAAAATGTTGTCTTAATAGGTGGTGAATCTTGCAGCCGAAACAGAAACTATGAAGAGAACTAGGAAGAGTTTTAGGAGCCTGGCTCAGTGGGAGAGCAAATACCTAGCAAACCTAAGGCATGGCTTCCAACACTGTATGGAAAAAAACATAAAGAACTGAGTGGAAGTTTTACCACCACTTGCAGTAAACTTTCCAGTGAGGCAGAGTGAATAGGAGAGAGTGGGAAGTCACAGCATCCGACTTTGAAGCTGGAGCAAATGCAGTGATTCAGTGAGATGAGATGTTTCAGATGTTTAACATCCTACTGCAGAGGGAGTGACTTATGCCTGAAGCTGTAAACCCGGTCAAGACCCAGCTGCTGCGCAGGTCAAAGGCCCTAGAGAGGAAACGTACTACCACGGCTTTGCTAAGTGGCCACTTTGTCAAGCTATCCTCTAAATGCTGATGTTTCTACCCATAGGTCAGTGCGGCTCTCAGCCCTGGTCAAGGAAGCTTCCTTTGCCAAAAGGCAGCACTGACCAGCGTGACTGTTGAGTGTCCAGCTCTGAACCATCTAGATCACACCCTTAAGGAACAGAGAACATTTCAGAACAGGAGGCAATAAAAATGTAAAGGCGCATGATAGGGAAGAACACTGTGAAATGCTGCTTTCTGGACATGATGTGACCATCCCACTCATCTCTGTGTGCAATGTGGATCCCAGCACAAAACCCAACAAGGCAGGCAGCATCAGTCAACATTCCATTGTGTGGGGGGAGGAGCTAATGAGGTCCCAACGTTTCCTAAGGCACTATGGGTAGTTAATGGTTGCTGGGGGAGGGAGAGGAGGAGTGTCCTTTTCTTCAGTGTTGTAGCTTCACATATGTTTCCAATGCTTTACTCAATAATACCTCCTCTCTCTGCACATACACAGGCTTATAGAAGCAACTTCAACTGAACTTAGTGAGTCAAAAAACAAGTCACATTGGGGAAGGTTTCAGTGGGAGAAGAGAGAATGGGTGGGGGATGGAAATGACAAAATGTATTTTAAAGATGTATGAAATTGTCAAAGAATAAAAACAATATCGAAACTAAGTGGCAGCCAGGCAGTGGTGGCACACGCCTTTAATCCCAGAACTTGGGAGGCAAAGGCAGGCAGATTTCTGAGTTCAAAGCCAGCCTGGTCTGCAGAGGGAGTTCCAGGACAGCCAGGGCTATACAGAGAAACCCTGTCTTGAAAAACAAAAAGCAAAAACAAACAAACAAAGAAACTCAGTGCTTGGGTGACTTAATAAACAGAATACCATTGTTTCTAGGAACCAGAGAGAAAAAGCAGAGATTAAGAATAAGGTAGAGATGTAAAAAAACAAAGAAATACCACTACTAATACGAAAGATGATGATGATGACGGTGATAATGATGATGGTGATAATGTCTTTTATGAAAGAAAGATATAAATTCAACTAACCTACGCAGGACACAGAGAACCTATAGCTAAACAATTCATATTCAGACTCCCGAACACTTAAAACATACACCGTCCTGACACATATAAAGTAAAATGACATATTTTATAATATTTCTTGGCCAAACTCATATGAAAGCAGTGATCAAAAGACAACAGGTCAGTTCTTCAGAAAGCTGAATGAAACCACAGTCAATCCAGAGCTTTATATCCAGCAAAGTATATCCTTCAAACACTGGCACGAAATAAATATGCTGTCATATAAGTGACTGAGAGTGTGTTGGGAACAAATGTGCACTGTGGGAAAAAAATAATAACGGGAATTCTTCACACTGAAGGAACAGGATCCGCATAGTAACTCAGACCTATAAGGAGCACTGAACGGTGGGTGTGGAGACAGTAACAAAAGGTAGCCCCCATCTCTTAATTTCCTGGGGGCAGGCAAAGAAGAGGGTTGGGGTGAAGCCACATATAATCAAAGAAGATCAGATTCTAGCTGGTCACATATAACCATATGACAATGAACGGGTGAGCCATTCTGTCATTTGTTACTGAGTTCATGCTACATGTGCACAGATGCTTTCAACAATTAGGGGAATGCACTTTCAAAACCTTAGCGTGGCTTCCAGACAAGGAGGACTACAGGGGAGAAGTCCCTGTGGTAGAGATAGGACACTATGTAAGAGGCTAGACTTCAATTTCAGAACTCTCTTGATGGACTCAAAACTAAAGTTTTAATAAATATTTGTCCATTTTGCTTATCTTTCCAAAATAAAGATCACAGGAGTTCATAGCCTTCTCGCTACTTGATTGTCTCTGGTTTAGATATTCAGAGACAAGCTGGGAGGTAGTGACACACACCTTTAATCTCAGTACTCAGGAGGCAGAGACAGACGCAGGCGGATCTCTATGTGTTTGAGACCAGCCTGATCTACATGGTGAGGATAGCCAGGGCTACAGAGAAACTGTGTCTTAGAAAAACCTAAATAAACAAACAAATATTGAGAGACATTCAATTTCCAGGCCATTGATGATGTCAAACACTGTAAGCCGTGGTGCTGGGTCTGTCAGTTTAGAGTCTCCAGAGAGCATGTGCTTCCAATGCAGGAAGATGCTAATATGTGCATGAAGTTTGCCCATACCATAGAGGAGCAAGACATGCCCTATCGGCTCTCAGGCCCTCCTCTGCTTAGTTCCCCGACCCCCCTAAACATTGCTATTAGTTTCTCTTACTTTGTTTCCAGAAGCAACCTATAGCGTCCCTATAAGATATACGGGTTGCCATGATTTTACTCTATCGCTGGTCATACATAGAAAGAAACATTTGGAAGCAGAATAAAAGCAAAACACTATTGATGTGATTTAGCTAAAAGGTACTGACTTCCAGGGATTCCGAACCTGTGCTGAGCGAGAAAGGTGTGGGGCAGGATTTTTCTCAAAGTTCAATTTAGTTCCACTAATTCTACTACTTAAATACTTTCTACCTGGCTAAAAACCCACATCCTCTTGTTCCCAGAAAAATTACAGATGGGCTTCCTTTTCCATTGACCATTTCTTCTACAAAGGGCCATGTATGGCCAGACTTTCTTGGACCCACCAGCCGCAGAATAAAGACACAGAGACTTTATCGTTTATGAAAGCTTAGACACTATAGCAAGGCTACCTCCTAGCTAGCTCGTACAAATTAATTAACCCATTTATCCTAGTCAATGTCTGTCATGTGACCTGTTACCCTCTCTCACTCAGGCCTGTACCTTCCAGCATCACATGAGCGAATCCTCTCCAATTTGATTCTTCTCCCAGAGTCTTTATCTCTGCCCGGAAGTCCTCCCTTTCCTGTTCTGCTTAGCTATTGGCCAGTAGATCTCTATTAAACCAATTAGAGGTGAGGAAATTGTATGTTTACAAGATACTGAGGCAGGTGATGATGATCTGTAAGAACAATACCCAAGTCCAGACAGTAGGCTCTCTGCCTGTATAGAAATCATCATTAGAATAATACAAAGACAACCTTCACACAGCGCACAAAAAGATTACCCCAACAGCCATGATTATAATTTATTAATAGGCTTTTTATTTTTACAGTTTCTGGACTAAATGCACAAATAAGCTTAGTTATTAAAAGACTTATAAACTAGTGTTTGCTGTCCTGTGAGTTTCTGCCTCTGTTCTAGTGTCCTTGGAGGGAGAGATGCAGCATCTTTTACCACCACAGTGAGTGTTCATACTTGGATGCTATGGTATTCTTCTAAAAGATGGCAACCTCCACAAAAAGAAAAGGTACATTCTTGGGTACAGCCTCAGATCTAATGCTCTTCTGAGCCAGAGAGACTGGAGGTGTGCTCAGAAGTCCAAGAGCTCTCCGGGACTTACTGCTGAGCACCGAGTTCCTTCTGAGGCAGGGAAGAGAAACATGACACTCAGTATGTTGGGGACATCACCATGGTAAAATGATATTCATTTTATAAATATTTACATTTCGTTCCAGGATTTCTGTTTGATCGTTTGTTTTAGGGGGTGGGATACACATAGCCCAGGCCAGCCTTGAACTCATTATACAGCCCAGACTGGCCCATTCTCAGAAACCTTTGGCCTTGGACATCCAAAAGGTGGGATAACTAACGTATGCCTAGCACTGTTTCAGAATTTTTATTGAAAAAAAAATGGTGCATACACACGCACATACACACACACACATACACAAACACACACACACACACCACAGAGAGAGACACAGAGACAGAGACAGCATGAGGATCTACCACATTCTTCACAAGGACTGACTCTGTGCCACTGATCTCTTGAATTTTATAGCACAATTTTTGTTTCTGTTAAAAAGCATTTCCATGAGTGAAGTAGAGAAAATGTTTCAGAATTTAGGAAAACTTCAAAAAATAGAATCATAAAGTTATCAAAATAATGATGTATTTCCTTCTCGTGAGAGAATACAGAGCTTGATCCATTAATACTGAGTGTTTTTCTTTCACTGACATGAATGGCTAATTGATTGCACTTTTACTATCAAACATAATAAGAAAACAAACAACATAAAAGGGGGCTTGTCAAAGCAGCTCCGTCCATCAAGCAGCACACTTCCTCCTTTCGTGGGATCTCAGCCATCCATCAGACGTGTTAATATTTATGGAGTGTTTATGGAAGAAATCTGTTAGGATTAATAAATAATAAAGCTAATATCTTTTTTAAAAAATAAATCAAGAATCTCAGCAGAAACTTGCCTATAATTTACTGCAGCAGCAATAATAATAAAACTCCAAACAGGAAAGCACTAAGCATCCCAGATTATGTTCTATTAGTCAGAATATTTAACTACTTCAAAGTACCTTGTTTTGTTGTTATTGTTGTTGCTGTTGTTTTGTTGTTGTTGTACTTTTTTGTTTCTGAACAATGATATAAAAATGCCTTGGCAATATCAACATTTTGTAATCTTTTTCTTATCGAGCCACATAAGGCCAGAAGGATCAGATGTAGTTGGCAGCTCACTGATGTCATTTTCTCCTGATTTAAACCTGAGTTGTTAAATTTGATAAATACAATAATATTAAGATTAGAGACTCTCTCTTCTAAACTGACTTGAAATTTATTATTGTGAGATGTTTTACCAAGTTTGTATGTTAAGATTACAAAAACCTCTTGATTTATTCAAAGGTTATTTCTAGTCCTAGGTCAGACACAGAATATTCATTGACTTTATCCAAGTGATGTGATTTTTCTACTAGTTAGAATATTTTGGGAGAGGGGTTGGGAGCGTAATTGAAAAATTTTTCAGCATGAAAAGAGAAAAGAAATACAAATCTATCAAGTTTTCATGACGACTCATTTTTCTGTGATAAAATAGAAAGAAAGGAAGAAAGGAAGAAAGGGAGAAAGGAAGAAAGGAAGAAAGGAAGAAAGGAAGAAAGAAAGGAAGGAAGGAAGGAAGGAAGGAAGGAAGGAAGGAAGGAGGGAGGGAGGGAGGGAGGGAGGGAGGGAGGGAGGGAGGAAGGAAGGAAGGAAGGAAGAAAGAAAGAAAGAAAGAAAGAAAGAAAGAAAGAAAGAAAGAAAGAAAGAAAGAAAGAAAGAAAGAAAGAAAGAAAGAAGAGAGAGAGAGAAAGGAAGGAAGGAAGGAAGGAAGGAAGGAAGGAAGGAAGGAAGGAAGGAAGGAAGGAAGGAAGGAAGGAAGGAAGAAAAGAAAGAAGGAAAGAAAGAAGGAAAGAAAGAAGAAAATGTGTTCTACTGTGAGCTAACCCAGACCATAGCTCCTCTGGACTGCAGGGTTTCCTGCCCCCCTTCTCTGGTTTCAAATTATAATTTCTTTTTCTCTATATTACTGGTCTTGTCTCAGGGCTGCCCAGGTCCCTGGGAAGAAGGGAGCTAGCTCTCTATTCAGAACTCTATTTTTCGAAGTTCTGTCTTAAGAGCTGCATTGTACCCATTGAAGAACTGGTGTGATTAAGTATACTTGAGCTTGGGAGTCACACGGAAGATAGAAGATCCTAATCGGAGCCAAAATAGTCACTTTGTGGGCATACATTAGCTACAGAGTGCTGAGAAAGAACAGTCAGACCATATTAGCCAACACTAATGTTTTGACTTTGCGTCTTATAAGCAGCTAGTCTAATTATTTTCCAAAAGCTTTGGAGTGATTTTATTGTTTTGGGAAAAGTATGAATTCTGTAGGTTTTTGCTGTGACCAAACTTCACTATCAATCAACACTTGAGTGGTTTTGTTTTATTTTATCTTTTTAATATAGGTAGGATTTATTTTAAATCCATCTGTTAGTCTGTGTTTCGATGTATATATTTAGAATGTTTTTATTTACAGTAACGACTGATAAAGCTGGTGTTATGTATCAGTCAATTTCAGATCTATTGCTGAGTGTCATTTCAATGTATTCATGTAACAGGAAGAATGAGGAAAGCCAGATTGCTGACCAATTGGATAACAGCTAACACTATTGGCCTGAGTATTAAATCCATGTCCACCACAAAAGAACCTTCACTTCGTCATACCTTGTATTGTGGGATGCTTCGAGAAGAGCTAGTTTTGGCTACGGATGCAACTCAGTGAGAGAGCTCATGGCTAGGATACTCATGCTAAATGCAGCATGTTGCAATACCCAAAGCAACAAAGCACTAAACTCATTATTTCCACCACTTCATCCTTCACAGGGAACTATGTAAATGTGTTTTTTACTGTGCTCAGCCAACAGGATTAATCACAAATGAAAAATTCATTTAGCTTTCAGATGAAAGCTTACCTTTCCTAACTAGTCAGGTTACATTTTCATTTTATTTTATTTTATTTTATTTTATTTTATTTTATTTTATTTTATTTTATTTTGCCCTTATGTGTATGCATTGTCTACATATGTTTGTGTTCATCACATGGCTACAGGTAACTGCAGAAGTCTAAGGGAATTGGAGTCCCTTGACTGAAGTTTAAAGTAGTTATGAACGATCTGCTGTGGGTGCTAGGAATCAAATGTGGGGCCTCTGAAAGAGCAGGAGTGTGCCCTTAACCAATGAGCCATCTCTCGTTTCAATCTCTCTCTCTCTCTCTCTCTCTCTCTCTCTCTCTCTCTCTCTCTCTCTCTCTCTCTCTTGTCTTTAGTATATACAATGTCGCCTTTTGTTCTTAAAACTATGAACTTATCATTGATTTTCCAACTCTATCCTATATGTTGTTGTGGATTTGTGCTTCCTATGTCATAGATGCCATTAATATAAAGTTATTATTGTTGCTTTAAGCAGTCACACTGTGCTGTCAATTTGACACACATTGTTAATTTGACACGATCGTAAAAAGGAATTCACTTCAGTAATTGCCTAGATCAGCTTCCTCTGTGGCCATGGATATGAGTGACTGTCTTATTAACTGATGTTGGAGAGAATAACCAATGTGAGCAAGACAATTCTTAGGCTGAATGAAAAGCTAGCAAAGTATGAATCAGTAGGGGAGATAGCAAACAACATTCATCCATGGTTCCTACCTCCAAGTTTCTCCCCTAACTTCCTTTGATAATGGATTGTGATTGGGATGTGTGAGCCAAATATATCCTTTCCTCCATGGTTGCTTTTGGGAAGGATGATCTATCACATCAACAGGAAAGAAACAAGAACACACACACACACACACACACCTCTTCAAGAGTCCCCTGTCCTTGAAACTGGAGATGTTTTCCTTCATCCAAGGGAAGGTGTTTCTTCCTTACCCTGCTGGTTGGCACCTGTATTATTTCTGGGATCTATTTATCATGAAAAAACAGCTATGAATTGCCTGAGATCTTTCTTTGCTGAGCAAAGGTTTGCTAGATTGTGTAAGTAATTATATGTTTAGTACATAAGAAAACTCCAATTTACCACAGTTGTACAGTTCTACATTCTTATCATCAATGGTAAGAGTTTCAATTGTACTAACTGTTGGCAGTTTTTGTCCATTTCACTTCAGCCATTCGAGGGAGTAAGCAGCAAGTTTGGTTTACATTTATTTTCCTAGTAAGTAACAAACTTGGAACAATTTCTCGTGTTTCCAACAGCCATTTCTGTGTATTGGATTCGTTTGATTGTTTTGGGGTGGCGTGTAGGTCAAAATATTTTTGGCCATTTTAAGGGATTATCTTCTTACTATTGAATTCTAAGAGTTCTTTATATAGCCTGTATCCAGGGCTGTGGATAGATGTACTGTTTGCTTTCTGTCTGTAGCTTATGCTTCTTTATTCATTCTGTCAGTTTCTGGGGAGAAATTCGTCACTCACCTTTGAAGGGTTTTGCTAGGTGTCTAATGCTAAATTGCTTGATACTTTTTTTTTTCTCTTGGTAAAGATAATTCTATTTCTTTTTAAGTTCCACAGCCTCTGTTGAGAACTGCAGCAATTCTTCATGTTGCCCTTTTGAGGAATCAGGCTTTTCCCTCTGCTTGCTGGTTAGATTTCTCTTTTGATCTTTCTTTGGTTTCAGCAGATTGACTACGGTGTGCCTGGATGTCAGTGTCTTTACCACATCCCTCTTGTTGGGGGTTGCACAGCTTCTGAGGGTTGAGTTCAGACAATTCTAGGTCAGCAATGACATCCATATCACCATTTTGTTGCATTATCTCTCCCCCTTCTTTGGGGCTTTTAATAATATTTAAACTAGACCACTCTTGTTCTGCTCCTCCCCTGCTATTTTATTCTAACAATCCCTTGGTGCTCTTTCAGCTGCATCCAAGTGGACATTTTTTCTCTCTCTTTCCATCCGTTTTCTTCTGCCTTTCCAGTTTTGCCTTGACACATCTATTATCACCTTTTAAAAGTCCTTGCTTGGGTCATCTATGTGTCTGTTTCTGTTGACTCTTTTTGTGCTTGATTGTGGCTCTCATCAAACTACTCCCCGTGTGTCAAACGTGCATGATGCAAGATACTCATAGAAAAATAATTTAAGAGATTGTAGTAAAGATTGAGGCACACTCACCAGTATCAGATGTTGGTTGAAAGAATGACTGTCTGATTGGATATGAATTCAGATCTGTCTGAGCTGGGGCCAAGTTCGCTCTACTCAGCCTCTAGTTGAGAATGTCATGAGGGTAGAGACTTGTCTCACATTATCATTGCCTTCTTTATTTGTCAGAATTATTATTTCTGTGTGCTACAAGAACATGAATAACTTCATTTTCCATTCTCAGCCAGGTGGCCAGGCACTCTCATAGCAAAAGTCCCCAGTGAGGAGTTGGTAGATAGAGAAAATGGATTCCGGAATCCAGCCCAGTTTTGCTAACCAACTGTATGAGCATAATTATTCACATTAAATTACCCAGTTCTTATCCACAATTATATCTGTATTTCCAAAGGCTCCAATTTATTTCCTATTCTTTTTTATTTCTTATGTGCATTCAATAACTTCAAATAAGTATCAGCTGAAACAAGGCCTTAATACAAAATAAAATCTCTGAAGTTAACACAAAGTTTTGCCTTGACTGTATCAGGCCACTGTTTGTCCTGGGTTTTCCTCAAGGTCTTCAGACATTTTTTTACAAAGTCACATTTTTAACATGTTTTTCAATCAGTCTTGATTTTTTCAAGATTAACATCAGGACCTCTAGCATTGCAAGAACCAAGCATAAGTTATTAGTAGGCTCAACAGTGGATGGGCAGTTGTCGGCTACTGAATTGAACTCATTTTTTCTAGACCTGTTTCTTTAATGAGAAAAATGAAGGAAATAAAATGAGACATTTTTAAAACTAATAGAAATCTTTAATATAATAACTACTGACAAAAGCAATTAAAGAATCCTTTTAAATATTTTAATAGAAATAAATTGGACTGTTCAAGTGACAGGCACCCAAAGAAAAGAGGAACATGTGTTAGCTTTAACTGCCAAATTAATTTCACAAAATTTTAAAACCACTATATAGAATCTCAAGTTGATCAATGAATAAAGATGAATTAATAATTACATTAATAATTCCTGTGTTTTTCTAAGTCTTCTTTTACCATCATACATAGCCCCAGAATCTACTCTGAATCAAGTGTTTGTGTTTCTCACTTCAGCACATGAAGAAATGGTGAAATTCGGGGTAGAATGTTCTTTTTGCATACTTAAAGATTTTTAAATAAGGAAATAGAATGATAAAACTGCCCTGCAGACAATGAGAGCATCACTTTAAAGCCACAATTTTAGCCAGGAATAATGGTCCAGCATACATTATGACCTTGTCTTAAAAACAAAACCAGTGGAGGGGGAGGAGGCAAGGGGGAGGAGGAGGGGGAGGAGGGGAAGGGGAAGGGGGAGGGGGAGGGGGAGGGGGAGGGGGAGGAGGAGGAGGAGGAGGAGGAGGAGGAGGAGGAGGAGGAGGAGGAGAAGAAGAAGAAGAAGAAGAAGAAGAAGAAGAAGAAGAAGAAGAAGAAGAAGAAGAAGAAGAAGAAGAAGAAGAAGAAGAAGAAGAAGAAGAAGAAGAAGAAGAAAAGACTCTTCAAATCTTTGTGTCCAGAAATCTTCTGAGACCTCTATAATCTGGCACTACTTACGCAGTCTTCAAAGATCAGGTCCTAAGAGGGCAAAAGCTGTCCCTAAACCCAGTGAAATTCTCATCAAGGCAAGGAGCATTGGTCATTGCTTCCAGAAACATCCATGTATTCCCTACACAGCCTAAGAAAAATTTCAAAATACAGGAAATTGAGGGTCGGGGGAGGGGTGTCTTGAAGTGGGGTTTCATTTTCAATGAATCACTAAACTGACCAGAAAGTGGACTGAAAGTTGTTAGCAGTTTTGTTCCATGAGCCTGCAGTTCTCAGCAGTGCTTGTGATGAGTCCTCCTCTGTGTAAACAATCCTCTCTTAGTCTAACTTCTAAATAACAGCTTCATTATCTGTTGAGTTTGCAAAAGAAACACAAGCCTCAAATTCACACCATTTTTGTTTTGTTTTGTTATGTTTTTTTACTGTTGTGATTTAATAAATACTGAATTCTCCTGGAAGGCAGCTCAGGACAGTCCCAGCTGGTGAGGGAGCCGGTCCCACAGGACTCAGCTACAAGCTGTGCGTTAACGGGATGATTTTGCAAAGGTTTAGAATTTCTGGCACATATTTCTGCCGTAGTCTATGTCTCTACTTCTGGCCATGTGACATGTTCCTGTGTTGATTTAGTAGATTCAAAGTAAACACTCAGAGAAAATACAAAGATGAGAAATTTGGGTTACATCAATTCTGTCTTTTGTGACCACTTGGAGTTTGTGTGTGTGCTGAAAATAATGAAGCAGTACAAATGACTGGGCATTATTTTTTCTGTTTGGTCAGAGAAAAGTTCAGTTAAAGTGTGAAATTTAATGTATCTTTTAGGTTGCAATTTATTCTTTTTAAATATTTTTGTGCCTTGCTTTAAAGCTAAAGGAAAAATAATGGTTGCTTTTGATTACAAGAGTATTGCTGGCAATAACTTTCAGTAAGTAAGGATTTTCTTAAAAGACCTGTTTCATGTTTTAAGGACTCTAAAT
The DNA here is from genome assembly GCF_000001635.26 of Mus musculus. Classification (NCBI taxonomy): domain Eukaryota; kingdom Metazoa; phylum Chordata; class Mammalia; order Rodentia; family Muridae; genus Mus; species Mus musculus. The sequence goes on from NC_000074.6 coordinate 90,485,281, forward strand.
ATACCACTAACTACCAAATCTACACTTATAATAAGTTTATATAGCTGTTTGTTATGAGTATATGACAGACACTGTGTGCTTCTTGTATATATTAAATCATCACATCCATAAATAAATTAGATGTAATAAAAACTTTTTTAAAGGACCAGTAAGAAGGTTCAATGGCTAAAGACACTTGCAACTGTACCTGATAACCTGAGTTTGTTTGATTCACAGAATCTACACAGTGGAAGAAGAGAACCAACTCCTGAACTGAAGGTTTCCCCTCTCTCCTTCAACTGTGTGCCACACTACACATATATTCTCTCTCTCTCTCTCTCTCTCTCTCTCTCTCTCTCTCTCTCTCTCTCTCTCTCTCTCTCTCTCTTTCTCTCTCTCTCTTCCTCTCTCTCTCTTTCCCTCCCCCCTCTCTTCCTCTCTGTCCTTCCTCTCTTTTACAACACACACAAATAAAAACACCACAGAGAGAGAGAGAGACACCCTAAATGTACTAGTGACACACATCACCTCATTCACAGGATAAGTTTGTGACTAGACGCTTTGTATTGCTATTATCCTGGTTTTGCAGATGAAGATGACACTGATGCTTAAAGATGCCATGGAAAAAAAATGAGCTGAGAATCCAGGCGGTCCAACTCCAGAAGCTAAGCCATTCCCTGCAATGCTATCCCACCTCTCAACAGCTCATCCAAAACGTAATCACCCCCAGCTGCTCTTTCCTGAGCTTGGCCTCTTGTCTGGGGCTTTACACACATTGTCTCATGGAATCTGTCAATCATCACATGAACCCTACAGAGTGTCAGTCACCACTCCTGAGGCATAATTAGGAAATAGATTGAGAGACATTTGGACACTCACCTGAGATCAAACAGCTGTGATGGCAGAAGACCTTCCAATACACATGGCTCCGGACGGCTTTCTCCCTGCTGCTGTGACCTCCTTCTGTGTGTTCTAGAAAACAACAAAAGGAGCAGCCTTGTCAGGCACTAGGAGGTACTTGGGAAGCCTGACATTCTCTGGCAGAGGCTTACTGTTGGTTTACCATTTACACATGTCTTCCTTCTACACAACCATGGCACAGTAAGGGGAGATAACACACCTCTTTGTGTGTGGAAGGACCTTGTAGCAACAGAGCTTGAAGCTGAGAGGCAATGTCAGAAGCAACCCAACAACAGCCAGGCAGCAAAGTAAGCAGTTTAATAAACACACACGCGCGCGCGCATGTGTGTGTGTGTGTGTGTGTGTGTGTGTGTGTGTGTGTATACATATAACAAAGTTTACTCCTAGCAGGGCAACACGGTTCAGTCATCTAACAGGACAGAGTGACACTGAAGACTAAAACAGTGGCTTCAGATGTAGCTGGAGCAAGGCAGTGCAGCCTGGATCCATCTCTCTTTCCATCTGTTAATTATGGTCCTCCTGTGGTCCTAGGACAACCTGTTGCATCCTGGGCTGGCACCCCACCATCTGCACAAGCCAGCAGAAAGAACACATGGGTTGGTTGGTCGATGAGCAAAGTCTCCATGGATGACTGGTAATTTGTCCACCATGTGCTGCGTATCCACCCTGAAAATTGCATGAGTTGAGTCAGAATAGATGCTGTACTGTTTTCAAAAGAAAAGAAAAGGGGAGCTTCAAAAGTGAAGAAGAAGAAGAGGAAGAAGAAGAAGAAGAAGAAGAAGAAGAAGAAGAAGAAGAAGAAGAAGAAGAAGAGAAAGAGAGAGAGAGAGAAAGAAAGAAAGAAAGAAAGAAAGAAAGAAAGAAAGAAAGAAAGAAAGAAAGAAAGAAAGAAAGGAAGGGAGGAAGGAAAGAAAGAAAGAAAGAAAGAAAGAGAGAGAGAGAGAGAGAGAGAGAGAGAAAGAAAGAAAGAAAGAAAGAAAGAAAGAAAGAAAGAAAGAAAGAAAGAAAGAAAGAAAGAAAGAAAGAAAGAAAGAAAGAAAGAAAGGAAGGAAGGAAGGAAGGAAGGAAGAAAGAAAAAGAAAGAAAAATTACAGAAAGCACATTTATCTCCATTGTCGTCTTCACTATGAACTCACGCAATTTCTTCCCCCCCACCCCCCAATAACTCATTCTTCTGGGCACATCTGTGTGACTGACGTCTCACCCATAGCTTAATCTCTGGATCATATCAACCATCAGTGAACAACGAATGTGGCATGAGTTTGTTATCGAAGTACTAGAAAAGCACACACAGGCAGATCTGGAGGGTTCACTGGCCAGGATGCTGAGCCCAGTCAGTGAGGCCCAGGTCCCAGGGAGCTATTGTGCCTCACGAAAAAGTAGTACATGGGTTAAACACCCATGGTTTCACCTCTGGTCTCTACATGCATGTGCTCATGGATGCACACACATGAACACATACAAGAAAGGAAGACAATGCAGACACATGTCCCCACAGTGATGCCTTGTGGATCATCCTCCAGGTCGTACAGGTACCTGGTAACTGCAAAGCCTAACCTTCTACACTGAGTAGTCCAAGTCATTCATGTGATGACGCATATCCCACAGGCGGGAAGTACCGCCGAGTTAGCCATAGCTGTGATGCCACACCCTCTCTTAGGGAAGCCCACGGGAAGACCAGCCACAATAAACAGCACCATTAGAGGGACAGCATTGATTCTTTGCTCCTCTGTTTCAAATTATTTGAAAATTTTAATTCTGCATCTTTTGGGTTTCAGGTCTCCTTGTGTTTTAATATTATTCATTATTTGAAAATCCCATGTATGTATGAAGTCTATATTAATCATATCCTTCACGCCATCTTCTTTCCAGCCTCATGTCTTATTTTTATTTTATTTTGTTGTTGTTGTTGTGCTCGCCATAGGCACATGGATGTGTGCTCATGCACTGGGAAGAAGCATCCTGCCACTGGCCAGGTGTGCAAATGAGAGTGACTCTCCCTCCATCAACAGTAATCAACTGCCAATAGCTCCTCCTGTTACAGGGGAGGAGAGGAGCCAGGGGCCTGTCCTCTATTCATGTTAAAATTTTGACTGGCTTGATCATGTACAGAGATTGTGTACAGAAGATAACCACTACAGCTGTGAATCGATGCATGCGGACAGCCATACCATGCCCAGAAATCAGCACTTCACAGCTCTCCTTCCCATCTTGTAAATTCTCTCCACCTCCCCTTCAATAAAGTTCCCTGAGCCTTGGGTATTGATACAGATGGCCTATCCATGCTGAGCACTTTGGTCAATACTGAGTCTCTGCATCCATCAACCCCTCTGCAAAAAGAAGCTTTTCTAGCCAAACCTGGGAGTGACACCAACCTATGGGCATAACCATAAATGTTTAAGGTACAGTGTGACAATGTGACCATTTAGCAAAACAACAGTAGGTCTCGCATACACACCTTCTCCCCAGAGCCTATGAGATCCCCAGTCATGGGCTTTTAATACCAAGCTTGAAATCCCTCCTGTGGAACAGCCTCATAACTGATCAAAAAGAGGGGCAGGTTGTCCCCATAACCATCATGCTGCTATGCGTTAATAGGGATACCTTGCCAACAGGTCAGGTTGAAGCATACAAGGTTCAGTACTGAGTAAGACCATTGATGTGTCTTCTCTTGCAGGACCCTTCAGAGCACCCACTGGTGTTGCATAAGCCGTCAAGCAGAGACACAGTTTCCTGGTGAGTTTTCTGTTATATGTCCAAAGTGGGTAGTGTCTTCAGCAATAGAGCCCTACCATCTAATTATGATGGGTAACCAAGAGAAATGGCAATGGCCAGAATTGTTTCAGAGGCTCCAGGGTCTCCCTGGCCAATATCAGTTCTTAATTATTAATCATTTCACACTTCAACTTCCAAGCCTGCCATGACTCACAGGGATTTCCAAGTAAATAAAGTCTCAAAATTACTTAGCCTTATCAATCCATTCATTGGATCATGAATTTGTGTTTCATTCTTAAGTAACTGCTTCCAGGGGAGAGTGTATACTGAGGTTTACAAGTTATATAACGAACAAGACTGTAGTAAGGCAATAGGAAGCTATGGGGACTGGGGGAACAGGGTGATATATGAAGAATTAACCATTATTCAGGACTAGTGAATATTGCTGTGAATGGATGTAGGATCTGTTGTCCCAAATTATCTGATATTTTAAATTTTATATACCAATTTTGTATATTTACTTATTTGGAGGTAAGACACTATGCACACTGAATAATATACATCTACAGGCCATATTTGCCATTTGCAAATCTTGGTCTCTATGCCTGGCCCCTCACCAAGGCTAGTTACTCCAGGGAATAGACAAGCTCTGGGACTTTTCTGCAGAAAGAGTTTCCCAGAAGCCAGAGCTCATGCAGCCAATGAGCAGGAAAGGGAACTACAGCAAGGCCGACAGAGGCCAGAGCTCAGCAGCGCTGGCCCAGCTCCCTAGCCACCACAGCAGTTGCTCGTAGGGATGTCAACTGAACTCAGAAAGACTTTAACCAAAGACTTAACCAAGGTTGGTGATTCTGGAGAAATTGACTTTCCAAGCCCGATGAGTTGAATAGAAGCCATTTGAGCAATGCCTGGGAGACAAGGCCCTCCTGGGACGTGTAGCAAGCCTGGAAGCTCTGGCCAAAGACCCTTTTCCCACTTGTGTGACCCAACAGTCTCCTAACCTTCTTTCCTTTCCCATAAGGTCTCTAATCTACACCTGGGAAGGTAGGGCCAGTAAGTGAAGGGCAAGTTCCAAGACTCCGTAAACTGGGTGCCTGAAACCAGGCAGCCCTGTGCTGTACCCGTACTCGGATTCTTTCCCCTGTATGTACACACTATGATGAAATGCTATAGCCTCAGTACGCAGGAGGTTGACTTGAGAGAGGGCTTGCAGCCTGGGCTATCACACCGACATTCTGTCTCTTAAAATAAAGAAGAGGGGATATTAACAATAACAACTAATAAAGCAAATTAATTATGATAACATAATGCCATAAAAGCTATTTAAACGAACATGTTTGTTTCTGGAATTTCTATATTTTCAGAACACTGGTAACCTCATAAACCACACAAGAAGAAGAAAAAAAACACAGGAAAAATTAGGGAGACAACTGTACGCACCAATGAGACCTACATGGTTTTTTGCAGATCTCTAAAGAGATCTTGCTACTGAGTTTCCCAGTTGCAGGGCAGAAAATTGGCAGTGTAAATCAAACACACAGTTAAGAAGGGAAACGCATTCATCCAACTGCAGACAAAGCCGTGAGGCATGGCAGTGGGCAGGGTTTGTTTCTGGAAGGGCCTAGACGCTGATTTCTTTCAGTGGCAAAGGTTTTAAATGTACACTGACCAAGTATTATTTGAGAACCGCTTAAGTGGAAATTGTACATGAAATCGATATTCAATTGATTAGCTTGAGTCAACAACCAGCAGGATGAGAGACTGATAGAAACTCAAGTGTGAAGCCAAACACATGGGAGGCTGCTCCGTGCCCACCTGCAGCACCGGAGCAGTGGCGTGGGCACAACTCTTCAGGGTGGTGGCGATGGCAACCCTAGTGTCACTGAGACCTGCAGCCCCTTGAACTTCAGGCAGCGCCCTGACCCGGCTTCTGCTTCAAGAAGAAATGGAGCAGTGGAGAGAAGCTGATGGCAGGGAAAGGTGGTAAGACCGAGTCTGTACAGAAGGGGAAGGGCACGAAGGCTTCTATGGGTGAGGATGGTGGGCTGGGGTGTGGGGAGCGGGGAGAAGTGAGTATGTCCCAAGGGAGACTGGGAAGAAGCTACTTCTCAGCCTGTGACAACAGATGTCTCTCCGTTCTCTCAAACACCTCCCCCTTCCTCCTTCCCTCCCCACCCCCCTTCTCTCCCCCTCTCCCTCTCTCCTCTCTTTCTCTCTCTGCTCTCCCTCCCTCTCTCCTTCCCTCCCTCCCTTCCTCGCCCCACCTCCCTCTCTTGTTGCTATGGTGTGCTCTGCACTTCATTCGCCCATTCCATTCGGTCGAGACAACACAAGCATCACTAGATATACTCTCACTGAAGAGACGTTGTCGCTGAGAGAATAAACGGCAACAACGGAACAGCTGAACTGGAAGGCTTGCGATGCTATTGATCTGATTCCCTTTTATAAATGTAGAAAGTGGTGCCCAGAGAGAAGATGCAGCCTGCCCAAGTCCAAGCGTAATTACTTGCAGAGTTTCTAAATTTAGACTTGCTAATGTGGGGCACCTGCTCTTGCTAAGTAGCCATGAACCTGCCCAGAGAAGCAGTCCATGCTTGCCTCTGTACTTAGATTACCCAGGACAGTCTTCTCCATGTTAATCTTTCTATCTCCTCAACTACAACAGATAGAAGGCACAAGAAGGGTCTAAGAAAGGTGGTTCGGATAACTTTGAAGTCATAGGAGTCCGAAGTAAATTATGAAAAGACAGGTAACGAAAACAACCCTGTGCCTTACTGAGTCCAAACTATCAAGAAGGTCCACTCTTGCTCATTTTCTTCCGCTAATGCTGATAAAAACTCAGCCAAGTATGGACACGCAGCAGACTGGGATTAATGAGGAAGCCAGGATTACTTATAATTGACCTACTCATTGTCCCTGTGCAGATGGTTCTGCTAAATATGTGAAAACAGTTTGTTCTCTTAAATAGGCTATATATTCCCTGCCCTCCGTCCTGTTTACACTATTAATTTGCTTAGCAAACCTTTTTACCATATCTAGTACGAAGGTAAACTACAGCCCAGCCAGAGGGTCTGAATTATTCATATACTCTAAATTAGCACGGTCCAGATTAATGAGGTTTTAGTCGACTTTTTATCTTCAACCACCTTCCCCTGAGGCACAGGGTCGTTGCTTCCCTCTGTCTCTGTCCCTATTATCATAAGCTATGTCCCCCAGGTGATACCCGGTTAAAGGGCACCTGGTTACAGTCTCCCCAGGACTGCTCTGAGGGCACAAGGAGAAGAAAGAGAAGCAACCCTGAAGCCTAGATCTCCATCCTCAGTTCAAATTCCATTCAGCAAGGAGCTGGGGAAAGTTGACGTCAGTTTCCTTCCTTCACATGTGTGGTATTTGGTATGTTTTCTGTTCTTTAATCTTGACCACCATGATGCCCTTACCAGGAGATACAGAAAGAAAGGGATAATGGTTGAGGAGTGGGGGGGGGGGGGGGGGTTCCAGGATAGGTTCTCTTCTGCCTTCTCCCCTGCCACACACATTTTTTCTGTATTTGTGTGTGTGTGTGTGTTCACTCTCTCCTTCCCCTCCTCCTTCCCCCAATCTCGTTTACTCCGTAAATGTCATCATTATGATGTGAAAATAACCATTTTGAGATTGTTGCAATGTGTGAAAACAGAAAGCAGAGAGATTCTCTGTGTTTATCCAAGGTAAGTGCGGTAACAGCAACTCTCCAAGATCACGGACACTGCGGAGGGCTCCCTGAAAGCCTGATGCCATATGCAAGCTCATTTCCTCTTTTACTGCTTAATTCCCCCACCATGCCATCTGATCAGCTCTCGAATGTCCCCTGTGTCTTCGCCTTAACAATCAAGCCTGGTAGGCCATTCTACACATTTGTGATTCTCCGCATGAAAAAAAAAAAAATGCTTCCTGACATCTGCTCGGAATTTGTTTCTCTTTAATTTCCATTTATGCTCCCTTATCCTAACATCTGTGTCATTCTGAAAACAGTAACTCAGGCTGACGTTATCTGTGCCATTTAAAATTTTATATTCCCCAGCTAGAAGTTCCTCTTAACCATGTCGTGGCTGTGGAATGCTGGGGATGCTCCGCCCAGCGAGGGGCGGGGCGGGCAGGAGTGGTCAGCTGTGACTTCAGAGTTCTCTGCAGATGCGTCAGAGCCTGATATTTTCCCAATATGTTTTCAGAAAAGGGGCAGATGTCAAACCTGAACCAGCAGTCTTTGAGCTGGAAATCTTGGCTTACACTCCTCTCTTGGCCCTTGTGGACAAAGGGAGGGACAGTTGGTGGCTTGAGGCCTACACACTTACTTTTCTAAGTCATTTTCCAGCGTGACTTGGCACCCCAGATGCTAAGAACCATGATCAGAAACCTTCTAACCAAAGAAACGGGGCAAAAGAAGGTGGCTTAGAAGAAAGAAAAGAAGGAAAGAAAGTTGCTTAATTTCTTCAAAGTCAAATGAAGACTAGATCTAATATTCAAAACCATGGTCATTCCCTCTGAAATTCACAGGCATGATCGATTTTTTTATTTGAATACTGAAAACATCTCTGCTACCTACATCCCAAAGCCTTCAGGTAAGTCTCTCTACAGTGGACTTGGCTGTCATTTCCCTAAACTCTAATTGTTAGCATTCTGTTTAAACTCTACCCCACAGTTACCTGGCAACAGCCAGATAGGCCTGACCCAATATAAAAGAGGCTGCTTGCCCCTTCCTCCCTCTCTTACTTTTGCTCTCTTGTTCTCTTGATCTCTTGCTTCTCTCTTCTTCTCTCTTGCCCTGGTGGTCTCTTTCCTTTCCTCCTCCCTTCCTCATTCTCTTCCTCCCCTCTCTTTCTCTCCACGTGGTCATGGCTGGCCTTTACTTCTCTTCTCTCTCCCTCTCTCTGCCTCTACTACTCTATTAACTCCCCTCCCCAAGCCCTGAATAAACTCTATTCTATACTATACCAACTTGCAGCTGGTCCCTCGAGGGGAAGGGAAGCCTTGGCATGGGCCGATGGAGGTACCCCTTGCCCCATACCTCACCACACCCCCATAGAAAATACCTCCTACCTCTATCTTTTTACAGACACATCACTAATTATTACTACAAAGGCCCTTCTGCAATGCCCCCATTTCTGTCTTGTGACTCCTTGCAATTTCTGCACCCCAAGTTTTCATCTCTTCCTCTATGCTTAAAAAAATGCCCACATTTAATATAGTTAATAAAAATTAATACAGCTGTTCAAGATTTTTTTTTTTTAGTGCATTGTGCAACCACTGCTTGCAAGGCAGCCCATGCTGGGCACATGCTCAGAGTATGAAAAGGGAAACCAACATGGCTTGCCATCATAGGGCTTCAAGTGAGCATTACAAACAAACAAACAAAAAACATCAAATTATCCTCTAATTACACATTGTGGCCATTGCTATGAAAGGAGATATCACGTGCTATGAGAGTGTCTGTGGGGAAGGGCTCTTAAGACTGAGGAATCCAAACGCTACAAAAACTATAATCTCTAATAGAGATGGAGCCAAGATAGTCATGGACACTGTGAGTGCTGTAACAGTCTAACACATATGTTAGTGGAGGAGAGACAGGGAAGCTGTGAAGTCAGGAGACAACCTTGCTCATGACAGCAGACACACACACTCATACACACACACACACACACACACACACTTACACACTCACACACTCATACACACACACACTTACACACTCACACACTCATACACACACACACACACACACACATACGCACGCACATATGTACATAATGGATTAATGGGCCTTTCGAGTTCCTGATTGTTGCTTATCTTTCACTGTGGAATCATATCTAAAACGTTGCTGTTAAAGCTCCAAGAAGAGAGCGCGTATCAAGACTGCTAAGACTGGGAGAAGCTTTTAAAACAGAGAAAGATGTCACCCAGAGTTGCCAGGAACCAGGTCATTTCTCTTCCAGATGAGGATACCACCATCTCTACCTTAACAACAGCTTCAGCTGGGTGCCTGTGGTCCTTTGTGGACCCCAGAATGGAATTTCTAAAATGTAAATTTAGCATCATCCCCTCACTGCCTAAACTCAACAAACAGGCCCAGCTTAACAATATCCTCCCAATGCCTAAGGCCATCAGGACAAAGGGTGAGTGCCATAGGGCTCAATACAGTGGTTCTCAACTTTCCTAAAGCTGTAACCCTTTAATATCGTTCCTCATGTTTTGGTGACACCCCTAACACACACACACAGTCATAAAATTATTTTTTCTTCATAACTGTAATTTTATTACTGTTATGACTCATAATGTAGATATCTGTGTCTTCCAATGATCTTTAGGTAACTCCTGTGATAGACTCCTTTGACCCCTAAAGGAGTTGCTACCCATGGCTTAAGAGAGACTGGCTGATCAGAGTCTAGAAGCCATGCACGCCAACCTAACCATAGAGCTTAAGCCTCCACCGCTGCCTCTCCTCACTAACCGTCTGCCCCATTTGCACCAACTTCCTTCAGGCCCATGAATATGCGATAGGCTGTTTGAAGACATGCCATTTTCATTCTTCAGCCTCCACCTTGACTACCTCCAGCTTCAGGGGCAGGATATAAACTTAACTCTCCGGGAAGCTGCTCTGAGTCTCCTGCTCCTCTTTAGGAACATTTACTGTATGCTCTAACAAATAGGGCCCCTGGATCATGGCCCTGACCATGCTATATCTACCTAATCGCATCCCCTAGATCCTAGGTTCTGAGAAAGCAGAGCCCATGTGGATCTTGTCCCTAACTGGTTTCCAAGAACTACTAGGGGCTCTTCTGAAAAGTGCTGGGTAAGTGACAGTGACCTTGTCATGGCTGAACTAGAATGTGTGGGCAGTGGTCTACTTCCCCCAGGAAGATGCCACTGTATCTCAAGCTTTGCCACGAGATCCTCTCCACTTTGAGGTAAACATGCCTCTCCACCAGAAAACACCCCATGATGGAAGCCCTAGAAGATGGAGCCAAAAGTTCTGCTTGCTCCAGGAAGAAGTTAGGGAGGCAGAAGGGAGTATTTCAGCATGCCTCCGCATGATGCTAGCCTTGAGATCAGAATGTTCAAGAACCACACAGCTGCCTCTTTTCCCCTCCCCCTAAGTTATGAGCACGCAGCCTCAGGATTCCATCTTCCCCTCCTGGAATTATTTATGGGGCCCTGGGCTTGAATAAAGAATCCATTCTTTTTGGAGGAAACCATGATGTGTTCAAAAAATTTATTTTTTATTTTTTTACATTTGGTGTTCGGACCCTGTTTGGTAAGGGTGCCCCAGTGTGTGAGTAATAGGTACGTTGCTTCAGTGTTTGTATTGTGCTAAAGCTTATTCAGATGTTATAACATTTTTGCTGCTGTATCTTGGCAACATGATTTATTCTGCAAACGCTCAGTGCTACTATCTCACAAAGCTGTACCATCTGGGTTGAATTAATAGGCTACCCAGAGAAATAAATGAGAATGGTCTCCCATAATTAACATGTAGGTAAAGTATATTTAACAGATTATTATAATTAATATGTCAGTTACAGATTTCATGCTAAATAGAATTGTGAACACAAGATATTAAGATTAGTTACCCTCTCTGTGTGTGCCTCCAAAAAAAAAAAAAAAGCCGCAATGGAGAAAGAAATGAGGGCAGAAAGTTCAGTATCAATAAAATTGACCTTAACATTAAGAACATCAGATACCAAGACCGCTAAGCAAACAGTGACAATGTCGGGCGTCATAGGCTGGGAGCAGTAAATTACTGGTTTCATAAATTCAGAGCAGATACCAGAGATGTCCAGAATATCCCAGATGCGACCGGCAAAAGCACCAGAACGTGCTTAATTTATACGCAGCTGAATGCGCCTAGCTAAAGCAAGGGTGGGGGAGGGGACGAGTAAGACAAAGAAAAAACAGATTTCCGCCTAACGCCAGCCTGAGTTCCCTGCTGCTCGGCACCCTGTGCAAAAATGCCAGCGCGCTCCAGAAAGGCTGGGAAGGGCTTAGAGGCCCAGGAATTCAGGGGTGTGGGCATCCAAGCTGGACCTGCAAGGGGGTGGGGAGGGTTTTGTCCCGACACACAGCATGGATAGAGATGGATAAGAGGCTGAGACCCAAGCAACCGGGGATTGAGAGACAACTGAAGGCTCCCTGTCCATTGCCCTTGTCAAGCTTCAGGGAAAGGATGTGGATGCTGAACTGCACTGGTGAGGTGCCCAGCCTTGGACACTTCAACAGGAGCTGTTATAGGCCATGGAACAGTGAATGCACAATCAAGTTTTAAATGTTTGACCACGTGACTCAAGGAGGCTACATTGCTTTTCGTTTCTCTGGATTTTCTTAGTCACCAGTCACCAGCAAGCAGTGCTTCTCTGGATTGTCCTCTTGCACTGCCCTGTCTACTACCCTGGAATGTGAAACCTTTGCAAATTTCTTCACTGACTTTGAATTACTAGAAAAGGGATAAAAATTACAAATCTGGGTTTAAAATGCATGGCCCCATGCATTGTGAGAAATATATAGCCTCTACAAGGCTGGGTCACATTTCCAGGAAAGGGTCTACAGGATGTGCCTGCTGTGGGTTCTGTCTTGGCCCAGCAGAGAGCACTGAGGAGTGACTACCCAGTCTCTCCTTTCTAAAGCCCCCTAATCTAATTGCTGAACAAATAGATCCAAGAATCCTCCAAGCTGAGCCTTCCCCAGAGGGTCCCCAGGCCAGAGCACAGCCCATTTCCAAAACAATCAGGCCATCTGAGAAGTGACAGAGAGTCAAACAGAATATGTCTCCCAAGAATGGATTGTGTTTAGCCTTTGGGGACAGGATGACAAGAAGTGTCTCTATTGCCTTTTTTCTCAACAGTACAAAGGGGGAGGGGGAATATTGCCTCAGTCAGAGAGATGTGGAGGGTTATTGGAATGATGAAGAGGAGGGTTGAGGGAGTGGGAGATAAAGAGAAAGTGGGGGTAGGAGAAAGGGAAGCTGGGCTTTGTGAGAGTGGTCTCAGAAAGACTCAGGGAAGCCATACTCAAAAGCAGCTTTTCATCTTGGAATCCCCACATGAAGGAAGCTGTCCAGTTCTGTTTCCTATGGGAGATTCAGGTTTGTCTTTCCTAGTCACATCTGCCACCTTCATTCTGTCTCTCCGTAATCTAAACTTGCCTGCTCCATCTAACTATTCATATAGGGCTGAACACACATCCACCATCCTAATTCTTGCTCAGTTAAGCTGCCTTAAAGAGCCTGACTGGAGTCCTGATCTATACTGCCAGCTCTGCAAGATTGAGTCAGACCAGGAGCTGGAGGTTCAATTCTGAGCCTATCAGCCATGCCTGGAGAAATGGGGATTTTGGGCCTACTCAGAAGAGGAGGAAACTACAACTCTACAGGAAAACCAGAAAGGAAGAAATGATTAGCACGATTTGCTTGGCATTTCTACCATGATAATACTGTTGGTGTCACAATGGCTGTATGGAACGTTATTTGCTTCTTTAGAGGAAGATAGTTTTACCCAACCTAGGATAATTGTTCTGGTTTCTAAAACACCACACACACACGCACACACACACACACACACACACACACACACACACACACACACACACACTAAAGTATTCTCAAGACATAAAACCAAAGGCAACACAGGCATGTCTACTAAGCATCAAGGTGTCCGTCATGAACAGGGGTGTCGTGACTGAACCTCTAACCCCAGTCACAGAGCTTGGCTTTTTTCAGCTGCTCTGGAAATGGCTGGTAAAGGAATGAATGGATTAAGAAGGTTTTAAGCCTTCTGCCTCATCTTAGGCCACCATTATGATAGGTTCCTTGTGTGAGCATTCTGTCTAAGCTCTGCCCCACAGTTATCTGGCAACAGCCAGGTAGGCCTGACCCACTATAAAAGGGGTTGGTTGCCCCCTCCTCGATCTCTTGCTCCTCTTTGCCCTCTTGCTCTTCCCTTCCCCCCCATTCCCTCCCCCACACACATGCTCGTGACTGGCCTTTACTCTTCTACTCCTTCTCTTCTCTTCTCTTCTCTTCTCTTCTCTTCTCTTCTCTTCTCTTCTCTCCTCTCCTCTCCTCTCCTCTCCTCTCCTCTCCTCTCCTCTCCTCTCCTCTCCTCTCCTCTCCTCTCCTCTCCTCTCCTCTCCTCTCCTCTCTCTCTCTCTCTCTCTCTCTCTCTCTCTCTCTCTCTCTCTCTCTCTCTCTCTCTCTCTCTCTGTCTCTCTCTGCCCTGAATAAACTCTATTCTATACTATACCATCATGTGTCTGGTCCCTCAGGGGTAGGGATGCTTTGGCATGAATCCTCGGAGGCACCCTTTCCCCCTTCCCCCGTATCTCATCACACCTCCATAGAACATATCCCCTTCTCTCATTATCTTTTTATAAACACATCACCCTAGAAGTCTTACCAGACAATGATTTCTGCCTTTGGCCTCAGGCACCACTGAGTGTGTACCAGTCACTGCCTGCTTGGGCAGCAGCTGATGTCACACTGCAGGTGCACACAGGAGAGAGGCACAGGGCCCATGAAGCTGGCTCCAAATCTGCCAATGTAAGCCCCTGGCTGCTCAAGGGAAATGGGCTCAGATGAGCTCCTGAATGTAAAGAAGATTCCAGTGGGAGTGTGACAACCAGAGCAACCAAGGAGGCACAGAGTGTCCCTGCAGGCAGGGAAGAAAAAAAAAGCCAAGCACAGCAGGCTCAATCACAAATCACTGGAATCCAACAACACCACAAACGTCTCCTATGCATTTACCTTAGTCTAGAGATGCAACCTAGTTCTCCAATTCTGTAGTCCAAATATCCAGTTAGATAAGCGTGTGTGTGTGTGTGTGTGTGTGTGTGTGTGTGTGTGTGTGTGTGTGTGTTTAATCTTTGCAAGGAGATTTTAAATAATTTTAAAATGTAGAAACCATGGAAGTATGCCAATTCAGGGAATGACAAAGAAATACACCACCCAGATCTGTGGAGTAAATGTAGCTATCAAAACAACCACAGTAGATTGCATTAAGTACCACAGATGTTAACATCAACATACGTGATTCTGGGTTTATCTGTTTGCTTTTAAATAACATATGGTAACTGCTTTAGTCACTTAGCTCTATTGGTATGAAGAGACATCATGACCAAGGTAATTCTTTTAAAAGAAATCATTTTAATAGGGGCTTGCTTACAGTTTCGGGGGGCTTAGTTCATTATTGTCATGTTGGGGAGCATGGCAGAGTGCAGGAAAGAGCTAGAGAAATAGCTGAGAACTACATCTCCATTTGATGTAGGCAGAGAGAGGTGGGGGTGGGCAAGGACTGGGCTTGGCATGCATTTTTGGAATCTTAAAGCCCATCTCTATTGATACACTTTTTCCCACAAGGCTACACTTCCTCATCCTTCCAATCCTTTCAAACAGTTCCATGCCCTGATGACTCAGCACTCAAATATATGAGCCTATCTCGGCTAATGAGCCTATGGGGGCTATTCATATTCAAGCAATCACACCAAGAATGGTGGCGAACACCTCTAATCCCAGCACTGCACTAGGGAGGCAGTGATTCTCTTTGAGTTCCAGGCTAGACAGGGTTATACAGTGAGACCCTGTCTCCAGCAAACAAACGTACATTTTTCTTTTTTAAGAAAAATCAAAAGCATTGTGACTCTAGTTACACTGTGTTATATGGCTAAGGTATACTGGGTAGCTAGACCCTAAAGAAAGGAGGGGAGAAAAGAAACTGGGATGCTAAATATGTCAATTAGCTGGATTATAATAATTGTTTCATAATAAATATGTGTGTTTCAGAACATTGTATGCCTTCAGTAGACACAATTTTTATTTGTCAATCATACTTCAGTAAAGCTGGATAAATAGTAAAAAGTGTATTTGCTCTGTAGTGACTGGTAATCTATGGAAAAGCCTGTCTACTCATTTAAAACCCAAATCCTTTTAGACTATACTGGGAGTCATTGGGGGAGGATTATTTATTTATTTATTTATTTATTTGGTTTTATGTAAGTGCACAGTCACTGTCTTCAGACACACCAGAAAAGAGCATCAGATCCCATTATAGATGGTTTTGAGCCACCATGTATTTGGTGGGAATTGAACTCAGGACCTCTGAAGAGCAGTCAGTGCTCTTAACCACTTAGCCATCTCTCCAGCCCCCATTGGGGGGAGGTTTTAAGCCTTACCCACTCACCACTTTCTCTTGTTACATTAAATCCTTACAGGGATGACTTTTCATTTTTTAATTCTCTACAATTTAGGAAAAAATGGAAAAATGAATATATTAACTATGCTCCCCATACAGAGAAAAATCTTGGATAAACTAAAGACTCACTAAATTTGGAAATGAGTCCAATCTAACCTCATAGTCTCTCCAGGAAGACACAGGATTAGAGTGAGTCACGGTGTACTGAAGCAGGATATGCGCATGCCAAGCACGGGCTGATGACTGTTGTGACCCATTAATGGAGTCACTTATGCAGAGTGACAGGATTGGTTCAGAACACGGCCTCTTCTGTCTCCTAGGCTTAAGTGAAAACACCATACGACCTTGACCAAGCTAGATAATTTTTCAACTTTTGGAACTATTTATTTGCAGTTACAATAACAACAACATCTACCCCCAGAGGGTTATTGTAAAAATATAATGTAATATTTATTAAGTACAGGCTCTGGTACATGCTAAGTCCTTAGAAATTTTAACCAGCAAATATGTGTCATTCACAAGGTGTGTGTGTGTGTTGGGGGGGTGTCTTTTGAAATACAAACCAGAAATCCCCTGTTGAAACCTTTAGTGTTTGATCTGGAACATCCAGGGGGCTGTAGTCGAGTATCAGTGATTCTGTGGCCCTCTCAGACTAACATGGACAACTTTGTGTGGAAGGTCATGTAGATTCTCTCTAGGAGAAAAGGGAACGGTCCTCCTAAGTCCTTGCTGGCACCCCTCCAAGGATAAGGGCACCCATTTGGAGACTGTGTCTTCTGAGAGACAGAGTTCTAAATCTTCTTCCACCAAGACAGCATGGGTGCCAGCTGCTGAAACTCTTGGTGCTTACTTGTGGCATCCACACAGAACTTTTCCGGGGAATGGTCTGTCCTGAATAGCTATGCTTCACTCTAGGTCCTACTCAGTTCTGGGCTGCCTTACTGGTCAGTCTCAGTAAGTTAGAGCAAGACTAGCCTAAGTACCAGTTGATAAACTCATCAACACATTTTGTCACCGAGCAGTTTGCCTGAATGAAGCACCTGGATGGTGTGAGAGAGGCAGGGCAACTTCAGTTTTAAATGGCACACTGAGAGCTTACTCTAGACGAGGAAGAAGGAAACGTGTCCATGGAAACAGGCCCAGGAGTGTTCTACCAGGTGCTCCCACAATGTCTCCGTATCTCCTTTCTGCTTTGTTGTGATTGGCTTCCATCTCAGATAGTCGGTGGCCAACCATGAAGCTCATCAGCTTAGAGCAAAAAGAAACAAGATTTCCTCTTTCCCAATAGATGCAGCAATGTCCAAAATAGAGTTCTTGCCCTTCCTGGCCTGGCTCACCTGAAACCAAGTATCATAGCAAAGGAAAGAAACAGACTCTGATTGGCTGGGCCTGTTCTCACCTCCAGTATCAGCGGACCCAGTTACTCACATAGACCTATGGAGACTGACACACTAGAAGTGGGTGGAAAGCTTGGGTGCTCTTACTGAAAAGAGGAGGAATAGATGTTCGACTACATAACCGTTTGTTAACCTGTGACCACTCATCTTAAAGACATATACTCCAAAGCACAAGAGCTAGGATCCAATGCAGGCCCAGTCATACGTAGCTCAGAAAGACCTGGTGCCCAAGTCCAGGTGAAAACCTTCCAGATAAAGTCAGGGATGTCCGCAGCCTCTCCAGCAAACAAGCCACACAGAGGGCTACTCCTGTTCCATGTCCTCTCAGTATCTAAGCAGTGTGCTTCTCAAGGCTTGTGTTAGCCTGTCAGAATGAAAGGAGTAGCATGTATTTTGATTTCTGTTACAAACACGTTGTTTCAGAAATAAAGTTGGCATGGCAGGAATCTTGGTTGATTTAATCTCTGACATGGGAAGCTCATTTATAGCATCACAGCCTTCTGAATGTTTAAAAACTCAAGTGTTATAAGCCTGCTGTGCTTTTCCTGCAAAGTGCAAAACAGCACTAAATGAATAATACCACCTGGCCCAGCAGCACCAGCAGGATCCAGCATCAAACATAGGTTCAGTCTGTTCCCGGTGTGTGGACTTCCCTCTGCTGGGGCTTCAGTCATCTTGCAGAAATAGTCCCATGCCAAGGAGATCTCTCTCTCTCTCTCTCTCTCTCTCTCTCTCTCTCTCTCTCTCTCTCTCTCTCTCTCTCTCTCTCTCTCTCTCCCTCCTTCCCTCCCTCCCTCCTTCCCTTCCTCTCTCCCTTCTTCTCCCCTTCCCTCCCTTCTTCTCTCCCCCTCCATCTCCTGAATGCAGAAATTCCAGATCAGCTGACTCATGCTGCCTCTTTTCCCAAAATAACCTTTCCCAAAGCAGCTCTCCTCCAGATGCACAGCTAGAACGTTTGATCTTAAAACAACCTAAGATACTCCTGTTTTCCCAGTAAATGTGGGTTTTACACGATGTACCCCTCCACACCACCTCCCTACACCCAAAACCCCACTCACTCTTGGTAAAATTACATGCCTATATAGGGTACTCTAGGTATGTAAGTCTATCTTCTTATTACAAGAGAAGTTTATCACAGGCAAGTTCAGACTGAAGTTGCTTAGGTGTACATAAGCCAATCAGACATTGGCATCTTAGGGAACAGGATATCACATGACACCTGCAAGATAAAGTTTTATATGAATTTATAGGAACGTGTGAACAGCACAGGATCTGTACTCTTCCTAAGCAGTGTGCTTTTCCAGGCTAAAGAAATAATGTTTCTTTTTCTTTCCTTTTTAATCTCACTGTCAGAGGTTACAATTTTGACATTTAGACAGAAAACAGATTGCTTATAGTTTAGAAGCTGATAGAAACTCTTTCTAGAATCTAGCTACAAAGAAATCCACATCAGGGATTTTCAGTAAAGAATGGGACACAGAACAACTAGGGCCTCTCTCTTACACTCCTCATCACCAGTGGAATTAGGGAGTCTTCACCCCCTAGAGCTTCCAGGGACTAAACCACCAACCAAAGAGTCCACATGGCTCCAGCCACATATGTAGCAGAGGATGACTTTGTCAGACATCAACGGGAGGAGCGGCCCTTGGTCCTGTGAAAGGTCGATGCCCTTTGGAGAATGCCAGGGAGGAGACAGGAGTGGGTGGGGAGATGGGTGAGAATCCTCATAGAAGCAGGGAGAGGGAGAATGGGATAGGGGGTTTCTGAAGGGAAAACAGGGAAAGGGGATAACATTTGGAATGTAAATAAATAAAATATCCAATAAAAAAGGAAGTCCTCACCCAAAAGAGGTTCTTAAAGATGAGCCAGGGACCTGCAAGAATAGCATGAAGGTCTGAGGTCAGTTCTCTTTGGATACAGCCCCTATACCCATGCATATTCTCCTAGCATTAAATGGACCTGGTCGGTGGGTTTTACAAAATAGTACATGAAGTTGAAACAGAAAGCTGAAGAGAAAGGAGTATGGGGTGGATTTGTTCAAGATACATTATATTCATATATTAAATCTTCAAACAATATATTTTTAGGAGGAGGATGAGAAGAAGAAAGATGAGGAGGAGGAGGAGGAAGAGGAGGAGGAGGACTCTCATGTGTCGGCAAAGAACCCAGGCCCCAGTTCTCCTATGTCTTCTCAGTCTTCAGCCTCTTGGCGTGACGCCCTGTGCCAAGGCTCCTAGTGTATCCATGGAGACAGTTTGTCTTCAGCACTCATCAGCTTCTTCCTAGAACATTGTTTTCAAAGTGACAAAGATTTCCTTCTTGATCAAATCTGTGCCACATACACACACTGACCGTCAGACTTTAGCAACTATTTCTAAATCAATACAGACACACCCCACTGCCCTAGTATCGGAGCACCTTCCACATCTGCTGAGATTCCTCAGTACCCACAACTCCTAGGAGCTGTGTGATCACCTTGTCTATTAATCCACACAGCTGGATTTCCCTTTATAATTTTTTACCCAATACTCATCCCACAACCTACAGTTGGCTGTAACCTTTCCTTTTGTTTTGAAGGTGAGTCTGACCTCTGTTCCACATTACAAAATCCCACCAGAGTTGCCCCCCTTGAAGAAGTCCTCCCATTCCTTTAACTTGCAGAATATCTGTACTAGCTATTATATAAGTTGCCTTGGTCCTGGTGTCCTATCACAATAGAGACCCTGACTAGTACAGCACCTTCCTGCCCTTCTGAGCAGCCCTTGGCAACCTCAGGAAATGTGCTGCACTGTTCTGTGCCTCAGTTTCTCTATCTGTAAGATGGAGAGAAAGTAACACTCTATCATGCAGGTGTGAAGATTAATATAGCTAATATTTCTATCTCAGGAGATTGCTGAAATAGAGATTGCTTCTAGGAGTTTTTTTTAAATAGAATTTATATCTATTTATCTATCATCTATCTATTTATCTATCATCTATCTATTTATTGTTGTAGTGAAAGGGAGAGTCATGTGTGTGCTGTGGTTCACCTGTGAAAGTCAGAGAACTTGAGAGAGTGAGTTCTGTCCTATCATGAGAGTCTAGGCTGTCAGCTTGGCAGCAGGTACCTTGACCTGAGCCATCTCACCAGCCCCAAGACAATCAACACATTCAGATTTTTCTCAGAGACCTTAGTGTTTAATACCTATTTGATGTCTATTTTCCAGGGGAAGGAGACACTGAAGTGCATAGTTTTCTCTTTTCAATGTGTAAATTCTGGGGATCAAACTAAGATGGTCAGCTTGTCAGCAAATGCCTATGCCCACTGAGTCATCAGACCTGCATACTGAGAATGATACAGGTATACATGCATTTTCAAATGAGAAAATGTTGTCACCAAGTGGTTAGGTGACTTGCTCAAAGGGTCACAAAGCTAGTGTATAGCCCTGGACCACCTAGACACAGAGCTTGAGCACAGCTCCACAAGTACTGCCTCTCAAGATCTGCAAGTTCCATACACACCAGTCACTTACCTGACAGTGTTTCCATCAAGGCACCTACAGAATGATATCTCTATAGTATGAAAGGCAGACCATGGGGTGTGTAGGTGACTCCAGATGGTATAAACAGAAGACAGCAATGGGAATATATTGATGTTTTCAGGACACCTGGAAATTCAGTTTTCCGGCCCTGCTTCCTCAACCTGAGCCTGGAAAGCCAAATCCAGCTGGCACCAGCCTTTGTAAGTAAAGTTTCACTGAAACACAGGCACGTGGGTGTGTTAACCTGCTATCTACAACTGGCTTCGTACTGCAGAGCCAGAGGCAAATAGTCCAGAGTCAACTGGCTTGCAAAGACTAGCATATTTAACACTAGCCCTTTACAGAACAGGTTTGTAAAATGGTGTCCTCGAACGTGTGTTTTCAAACAAGTCTCTTAAATAATTCAGTGGGTGACAGGATGCCAATGGAGGAAGCACTAACCTAGGGAACAGAGTAAACAGCCCCAATAGAGATCCCTCTGAAGGCCCCTGCTACACGTAGCAGTAACAATGCTTTACCAGTGGTTCACAAACTTCCTAATGCTACAACCTTTTAATACAGTTCCTCATAGCATGGTGACCCCCAACCCTAAAATTATTTTGCAGCTACTTCATAATTGTAATTGTGCTACTGTTATGACTTATAATATAAATATTGATGTGGGGGTCATGACCCATAGGTTGAAAACCACTGCTCCAGATGAACAAGATCTCCTTCATCTTCATACCTGGCTTTTGCAGTAAGATTATCTTCATTGTACAAATGAAAAGTTTGGGCCTCAGAGAAGTTAAGGCCAGAAGGCCACATAGCTAGAAACAAGAATGGAAGGCAAAACCCCAGGTCCTGCTCTCAAAACCTTCATCCAGCTCCCTTACCCAATTCTGGGGCCAACTTCACCCCATCCTTCAACAAGCAAGAGGAAAGAATTCAAATGCTAATTCCACTCAGGGTGACTTTGGAGAAGCTAAGGGCTGATGGTGTCTCTGTCAACTTCAAAGATTGTCATCCAAAGAGTGGACCAGACCCTGCTTGTGTCTATGTGTGTGAATTCTCGTATGTAAACACACACACACACACACACACACAACATTGTGAGCCAAGCAGAGGGATGGACTAAAGCTATGGGACAGATAGAAAATAAGCATATATATACACATATGTTTTATATTTATATTTATATATATATATATACACACACACACACACACACACATATATACACATATAACATATATATAGTATACATATAGATTTACATATATACTATATATACATGTATATATAAAATATATAACATTACATATTATATATTTCTATACATTTTATATTTTATTTTTAAAATATTTTATACTATATATTTTATATATTTATATTTATGTATACATTTATTTATATACATTATATAAAGAGATTTATGTATTTTATGTATTATATAATTATTTATCATTTACGTACATAAATGTGTATATATATTTCTTCCCCCAAATGTGCACTTCAAAGTCACTCTGGCCACTTGTCAAAACGTAAAAGGCAGGCGTCCTCTCCCAGTCCTGTCTCCACTCCCAAGCGCACCACTGTAAGCACACTTTTTGCCTTGGCCCTGCTACTGACGAGAGAGAAATCTATCGGTTTCATTAGCTCTTTGAAAAATGAGGTGTGGCTGTGTCAGTGAGGTGAGGAGGTCAGTAAGGGTTGTTCATCATTTTCCATGAGGCATAATGAACCCCTCGAAGCTGGACTCTAATTTAATTGTCGTCGACTTAATTGAGAAGGAGGAAGCCAGTTTCAAGACACTGACTGAAGGTGTTTTCATTGAACATAGACAGATCTTATTTGCACTCTGCAGGTGACAGAAAAGCTGCTTCTGGTCAAACCGGCTCACTCACTCTGGCTCAACACAATCTTTATTTTGTGCCCAGTGGAGTCTGGAGCTTCCAAGCAGACTTCTCCCTTTAATCAGTGACACTGCCCCCTCTTCCCTCCCTCTACCCAGACAGCAAACAGAGAAGATCCTCCATTCCCCAGCTGGGAATTCATCAGGAGACGTCATTGGCTGCCAATTCCTGGCTCTGGGTTCAAGCCATTGTTCCCAGGAACCCAACAAGGACAGCCAGTGCTCTTCTGGATTCCACTGTTTGCTTCTCCACAGTTCCTTGTCTATCCAGAAGCCCGGTGAAGAAAATCAAAATCATATGACATCACTTGAATTCCTTATACACTGTGTGTGAGTCAACAGCTTAAGGTTAAAATAAATAGATAGGTAGGCAGGTAGGTGGGTGGATGGATGGATGGATGGATGGATGGATGGATGGATATAGACAGATAAACACACTATCTCGTGCAGCTTTTGAGGACTCAGAGCTTGAGAGCAGCTGAGATGGGAGGTTCTGATGCCTTTTCTCCAGAGGGTGGTGTCAAGAGGCCCACTAAGGAGCAGTCTCTAAAGGTTTTACTTTCAGTGTGGCTCAGGCAACATGCTGGTGGAAGGAAGGCCCCAGTTTTTGCCATTGCCTGTCCTAGTGCTACATACAAGTCCTCATGGTGTGGCTCCTGGCTACCTCAGAGGCAGCAAGTCACAATCCCCAACATCTTTGGCAACTCTAGAGTCACACTCGGCCAGTTTCTTGATAGCATCTTATTTCTGGCTTTATTCTATCTGAAGGGTGTGGCTCAAAAATAAGCCAGTTTCACTTGCAGGCCATTGAGGCCACTAGCTATCAGATGGTAGCTTTACTTAAAAGCCCCACTGACTTCTCAATGAAGTTGCAATAAAATGGCATCATGTTACTATGGTTTTTCAAGCCCCCAATGATCTCTCTTCTGCTTACACCCTTCTACCATTAAGTTCCAGCTTCTGTCGCCTCTCTTTCCTGGGCCTCCAACATACCCCTGCCTCTTCTCCTTTTCATTTGTAGATCCCTCTGACTGGAATGTTTTTTCCTCCAGATTTCTACGTGACTGATTCTCTATCACTTAGATCAAGAGGCAAACATGGTCTCCAGAGAAGCTTACTAAACAGCCCTTGGCTGTCTCTATAGAAAGTTCCAGAAGGGAAGTCAATAGACGTCAGAATGTGGGGAAGCATGACCCCTGCCTCTCTGGCAAGTTTGGCCTAGCACTTACTCTGCCCTGATGCTCATCGAACACAGAGCTCAGATGTTTGATGCTCCTTCCATACACCAACCTACAGCAGACTGTGCAAGGATGCAGACTGCCCACTGCTCAAAGATGAAGCAGATGCCAGAGAAACCCCCACAGTGGCAGGTCATGGGAATTCTCCCAGCAGACATCTCTGTGAAGCTGAGCCTGGTAGTGCAGTTCAGTCACCCCAGTGTCTCAGCTATTCCAGAGACGGAGGCACAGGATCGCAAGTTCAAAGATTCTGTGAGCCACAAGTGAGTTCAAAACCAGCCTGAATAAGGACCTTGCCTCAACAAATGAACCAAGAAAGGAATGGGAGGGGCCTGAGCCAATGGCTCATGGTGACTGTTTACCTACTGTGAACCAGGCTTGGGCATGATACTCAACACCACTGAAGAGGAAAAAATATGTGAAGTGAAAGTGGAAAGGATTATCACCACCTCAAAACTCAGGAAACAGTTTGCGCTGGGACTGTATGCGTATTGGATGATATAAGCCAGAGTTCAAATCCTACCCAAGTGCTATAGCTGTGCCTTAATTCTACATTATGTGGCCTGTGTGTCATCTATGGTTATCCCTTGCATTTTTCTAAATAATTTTATAACAGTTTAAGAGTTCCTTTCAGCTTGACAAATGGCACATATTGAATGTGTGTCATGTGTACCATGGTCACATAGGAACTATGAAAACAAAACACTGGTCTAGCAATATATATATATATATATATATATATATATATATATAAAAAATTGCATACACACATACATATGCATATATCTGTGTGTGTGTGTGTGTGTACATATATACATACATGTATTTATGCGATTATAGGTTGGCCTGAGAGGCTAACCAAGATGGAATTGTTTCCCTAACATCTGGATGAGTGAGACCATTGCTGAGGTGTGAAGACACTTAAGATTAGAAGGGAACTGAGGTTTAAGTGGAGCCCCGGGGAAGAGGCAGGTTTACAAGGGTAGAAGGGAAAAAGGAGATACCTTAAGCAAAGAAGCTGCTGTCATGCAAAAGTGAGGCAAGAGAACTGGTCTCGAACCTGGGCCCGAAGCTCACAGTTGGAATGAAGCTGAGGCCTCATACAAGAACATGCATTAATACAAAAAAAAATATATAAACTCTAACGCAGAAAATAAAGTCTTTCGTGAAGGTAATTAGCTAATTAGCATGGCAGATGTCAGTGAATGTTTGTTGATTGAAGAAAGATATGCTGCACTTGTACCAAGGGATCCGCCACAATCCTATGTTCTCTTGCCTACTCCCAAGTAGCTTTGTGACGAAAATCCCTTCCTGTTGGGATGCCTCTCCTTCTACTGCTGTCCATAATACAAATCAAGGTTCCATTCCATGAGACTTGACTCTGTGAAGCCAGTGAATCTGCTGGGCTTCCTTACAGAGCAGTAAGTGGAGGACTGTGGGCAGGAGCCCAGTTATCTTCAAGGCAGCCATACTGGAAGGTCTGCACCCAGCATGAATGATGACTCCCCCATAGCTGTGTGGATGGAGCCCCCTAAACTTCCCCACCTATATCCTCTGACCTTTCTCAGAGTCCTGAGGCCATTGTGAAGGGTGATAGTATACTCAGGTGAGGTCTGACATCTTCATCAACCCCTCTGTCCAAGATGGGAATGTCAATAGCCAGTGAAACCCTGCTGAACTCCTGAAGGTGGAGGCCGTGTGGCTCAGAGGGTGGCCCCATACAACAAGCCTAAGTGAAAAGATTCGGGTCAGATAAACAAGGTACTTTCAAATTCTTCCTTTATAGAGCAATTCAAAAGAACTCCTGCATGCTTGGACGATGAGCAAAGCCCAACCAAAGGCCGAGCTCAGCTCCTTAATTGTGAGGATTGCTTCAAATAACTTTCTTTTTATTTTTTTATGGTTGTTAGAGATTGAACCCTGGACCTTGCCCATACCAGGCACGTACCTACTGCTGAGCTAAATTCCCATATTTCTAGGAACTAAAAAATATTAGCTTCTCTCCCCACTGCTAACATTGGATTCTGTAGGGCATATCATTCAGATGGGGAGGGGAGGGGAAGAGGAAGGGAGGCACCTGCCACGGTTGAGTATCATTGTGGGGACCCAAGTTGCCCTCCGTTTCCAGGTTCTGCTCCTTGCTCCTATTCTGGTCATATTACAGACTCCACCTTCCTGGTCAGAATTATTATGGGAGATGCTTGCCCCACACTAAGTGTTGTGATGACAGAGTCCAACTTACTGGCTCGTCCAGTTGTATTTGACAGGAACCAAGTTCTGAAGACTCAGAACACTTTCTTGGGAATACTGAACCTGAGTCCACAGAGGCTGACAAACCCACTTCCTCTCCTCTCATAAGCCCGCCTCATAATCCAGTGTGTATCACTAGCCAAGCAGCTGCAGAGTCAGCCTAGGTGCCCATCAACTGATGAACAGAGAGAGAAAGCTCTCTCTCTCTCTCGCTCTCTCTCTCTGTGTCTCTCTCTTTCTGTGTGTGTGTGTGTGTGTGTAAAGGAATATTATTTATCTATAAAGAAGAATGAAATTATATCATTTCTAAGAAGTTTGATGGAGTTTAAAATCATCAAGGTAAGCAAACTAAGCTAGACTCAGAAGACAACTATGCAGAGTATAGATTTTTTTTAAAGAAACCATGAGGATAGAAGGAGAACTATTTGGGTGGGGGACCAACAGAGAGGGACAGGGAAGGACGATGAGGGTAAATATAACCAAAGGACAATGAACACATGTATGAATGTGTGATGATGACAACCATAGTTGGGTTTTGGTTTTTATACAATTAGCATACACTAAAAAGAAACCAAAACTCATAAAGGTGTGAAGCTTCACGTTTAAGGATGCTCAGAGGATGACCATCACACAAACCAGTTTCTAGTTTTATCTGGGCCAAGCTTGTGCACTTGCCGAAACAGCTAAGCTTCTATTACCTGTGAGTGAAAGAACTATACAGCAGAAAGAAGAAAGTTAGCATGGAAGAGGGCCCACTCCATAGGAAGGACAGATAGTCTAAGATGAAGGCTCACAATCTATGGGCTGTACCCCTTCAGGGGTCATATGACACTTTCACACGGGGCACTTAAGACCATCTGAAAACACCAATACATTATCATTTATAACAGTAGCAAAATTACAATTATTAAGTAGCACCTGAAATAATTTTAGGGTTGGGGTTCACCACACCATGAAGAACTGCATTAAATGGTCACAGCATTAGAAAGAACCACTAGTTTAAGGGTCAGGGGTCTACATTGCATGAGGAGGTGTGTGAGTGACAGGAAATGGGAGTCACTGTGGCTTTGGTCATGGATGTGGCAGGAGGAGCCGTCTCTTGGGACCTGCAGGTGGGTGTGGAGGTGAGCATCCCTGATGTAACATGGAGGATGGAGGATGGAGGCAAGGAGGCTTCTTGGAGGCTTTTACTGGAGAAGGGCTGAGCTGACTCTGCCTTTGCTAAAGCCACACAGAGTCATGGGCCTCACCAAAGGCTCCCTCCACCTTTGGAATTCCACTTGACAACAGCCTCATTAGAGAAAAGCTCTATTGACAGTCGCATCAATAACTAGATGTGTAATTAACTTTGTTTCCTGCC
The DNA here is from genome assembly GCF_000001635.26 of Mus musculus. Classification (NCBI taxonomy): domain Eukaryota; kingdom Metazoa; phylum Chordata; class Mammalia; order Rodentia; family Muridae; genus Mus; species Mus musculus. The sequence goes on from NC_000074.6 coordinate 90,512,765, forward strand.
CCCCGGGGGATGGCAGTGGGGAAGGGTGAGAACAGAAACTCTCAGTCTCATAGTGGAAGCTTACAGGGCTGTGTCTTCCTCCAGTGGCTAACAGTGTGGCTAAATGAGGCTTAATTTGACAATCCCAACAATCCATTGTTAATGACATGCCATGGTTATAATTTGCATTTGATAGATCCAATTTTTTGTTTGTTTCTGCTGTTGGCTTTCCCCCTAACTCTCTCCTCTGGGTTCCTGCACCCCTGTGTTCTTTGAAAAGCAAGTTTTCTTTTCAACACCGCAAATACCATCTCTGCTATTGGGACACAACAGTTAAATAATGTGAAACTGCGCCAATGCCAGTGAAATAAAAGTGAGTTTTACAGAAGCGAGTTCCTTCCCTGAACATAATAACAGTAAATTTCCAGGGTCCTGTAGTGTAATATCCATTAGATTTATTATGTTGCAAGTCCTGGTCCCACTGGCTCAGCCTGAGGGTAAGTATATTACATTTCATCACAGTTTCATTTTCTCCTACAGATGAGAAATGGGAATGCGATTGCAGTTATGTAGCATGCATGTGTTAAATCTGATCTCTAATAAAATCAAACACATCACAACCCGGAGCACTCGAGCACAGTGCCGACAAAATGAAACGCCATCTGTCATCATGCAGAGAGCGCCTTATTAGAACACAAAATCAAACCGCTCAGTGTGAACATTGTTACTTAATAAATGGGTAAATGAAAACTGATAATTATGATCTTATTTATTTTAAATGATTACTTAAAGCCACCAAAAGCACAACATAATTTGTCAATTAGACACTCTGGACCCTGTAACGGTACATAGAGCAAATACCTCTGAGTAAAAAGATTAAACAGACAGCAAGAAACAAAGAGGGGAGGGATGGAGATGAAGTTTCTAGAACCTACCTACCAGAAGTACACACAGAGGAGAGGAAGAGCTTGCGAAGCCCTGATCCTGGGTAGATGGCTACAGACTCAAGTCACCAGAGCATTCGGTTGGAAAAACACCAACATTTGCCAGCGCGCAGCAAACACAGGCAACACACTGATGGCTTCAACAAGAGCTGGTGGCATTGCCAAGGTCCCCAAGAGGCAAATCTGAAACTGAGATTGTTTCCAGCTGCTGGGGCATGAGATGTCTGTTTGATTTGATCTCTTATTTGACTAGAACACTGTTAACTTAGAGTAAATTAAATCACCTCTGAAGATAGAAGTTAAGTAGGTAGGAAGCACACAGTCTGGGAGAGGACAGTGCAAGAGTCAGAGAGAAGCCACAGGTGGTGACCATTGGCAACCAACCATCCAACGGAGGAAGCTCTGCTCTCTGGTCCCAGGACAGAGCACACCTGTAATCACGGCACCATAGAGACTGAGGCAGGAGGATTTTAAGTTTAAGGCCAGCCTAGGCTATATAGGGTGACTGTCAGAGAAAGACAGATATGAAGGGGGGTATGAAGAGGAGTGAAGATGGAGAGAAGGAGATGAAAGGAAGAAGGAGGAGAGGAGGGAAGTCACCAAGCAACTCACTACATAGAGACATCCCGTAGAGTCTCTTCTAAGGCTTTTAGGCATAGATGTTATTTATCTGCTTTGATGAGCTCACAGCCATCCCTGGGAACGTGCCAGACTTCCCCAGAGTCTGCAAGCCTGAGATGTGGGGATACTTTCTGTCCTCCTTATAAGCAGTCTAATGTGAGTGTCTACACAGTCTGCTGGTCTACACACATGTTAACCATTCTGGAGTCTTCCTCTGGCCTGATACCCAATTTTTCAAAGTCTTGGCATTCTGAAAATTCCCATTGTCCCCACGAAACTAATAAAGGGGCTCACTGATTATTCCAGGTTCTTAGGTTGTCTCTAAGATTTTCATAGCATATATTATATGGCCAGAGATGAAATCAAATTTGTAAAAATGTGTAGCACCCTGTCATCTTGCTATGCCCTTTCTCAACATTTTAAAAGATGGTTTTGTTTCCAATGGTTAGGGTTAGGGTCAGGGCCAGGGTCAGGCTTTTCTTGATTCTTGGCCTCTAATTCAAGGAATTGACTTAAAAACCCATGAAGCTTGCAAAGTGATAAGAAAACGTCATTTAAAGCAAAGCAATAATAGAGACGAGAATACAGCACAGAGAGCAACAGACCACAAGACTGGCAATATTCAAAGGGCCCAGGCTCCTGCCTAGACTGTTTCCATGGACTCTAAAGGTAGGAGGAGCTGGTTACTAAGGACTAAAGTTATAGTGGTCCTCTATTTTGATTGATAGATTTAGTCATATAATCCTTCTGTATATGTCCTTTCCCATGATGCACTTGATCGATCTTTCTATTCTTCACACCCAGGTACACTGGGACTATATCTTAATAGGAAATGTCTCAATTTGATTGGCATTAAGGGAGGAGAAACTCATTCCATCATTCATAGAGGAGTATGTGTGGAGCTGATGCAGATGAGAGGGTGGGTCCCAGGTTGCTAAGGTTGCTAGGTGCATTGCTCAGAGAGGAATGGTGTGCATAGCATGTGTAGGAGAAGAATCTAGGCTGCAGAGTGCAGTATTAGAAAATAGGGTAGGCATAACCCAAATCAAGTTGAGCCCCCAGTTACTGGCTATTCACTGTGCCTGTCGGCCTCAGTTCCATGCAGAATGTGTATAAACTTCCTCCTCATATAATTACATTTAATTTCATTATGTGAGCATACTTAAAGTGCTTACTATATTTAAATCAATGAGGTTGATATTTTCATGTAATTTTAAATACATTTACAGACAGAAGGAAGGCTTGTAGCAAGAAAGGCAAAGCACAGCAGATCCAGTAGAGGAAGAAGCAAGGCTGGGGGAGATGGCACCTGGCCTTTGAAGGACTTCAAGGGGTAAAGATTCTAAGGCACAAGAGGTGAGCAGGAGGGATCCTAAGATAGCCCTGGGATATCAGGAAGGACTCGTCTGGCTTCATCTTGGGTTCCTTCCTGAGGCTTCTATAGAGCCTCTTAGGAACCTCAAGATAACTTCAGGTTGGGGCGGGTCACCAGACAGACCAAGTATATGACTCAACCTTAGATCTCCAGGGACTAGGAGAGAGCCAGAGACAGACCTCAATCACATGGTCAATGGAGTAATCAGTAAAGCAGAGACCTCAGCAACAACTCTGGGCATGTTAGCTGGGTAGAGCTTCCTAGAAGCTGACTACATAGATGTGCCCTTGACTCCAACAGAGAGAGGATTTGGAGGCTCAATATTTCTGACTGGACTTCACACTCTGCATATATTTTGTAATAAAACTATAATCATACATATAATATTGAGTTCTATAGGTCATTTTAGCGAATTACTGAATACAATGTTAGAAGAAGTCCTGAGTTTAAGCAAGCCAGTCAGTAGGGTGGATAGCCTCAGACCTCATCAGCAGCCAGCACCCAAATTGAGATCAGTCCCATAGAAGACTTTGCCCTTAACTTGTGCAAATGACCCCCTGTAGGCCTGACCTAATCAAGTGACCCATTAAAAGTGTGCAGGGTGGGTGGGGCTTTTTCTGTTGAGAGACTTGGAAACAACAGAAGGATTCAACAAGGGAGGGAGACATCCCCCATTCTCTGTTGCTAGCCTTGAAGGTGGTGACACATCTTACTAGCCACATAGCTAGTAAGGCAGTAGTTAGTGAGTGCCTTCCAGGAAATGGGGCTTTCCATTCTTCATCCTCAAGAACTGAATTCTCTCCTACCCTATGACCAAACTCCAGTTCAAGTGAGTCTACGGTTCAAGCTCAGAGCATACCTGGGGACTTCAATTAGGGCTTGTGACACTCTGAACTGAGAAGCAAGCCACACCATAGCCAGCAGAGTTATAAGACAGAGAGTAATGGAGTTTGTTTCAAGCCTCTAATGGGGCTACCTTATTACACTACAAACGAGGAAGGTCCTGAGATTAGCGTGCAAGGAAGCAAACTGTCGTTGGCCATGGACCTGTTTCATCTGCCTGCCTTCCTGATTATCTCACCATCTCCCTTCACTGCCCAGGTTAATTCCATCCTGCAGACATCATGGAGACAGCCATTTTTTTAATGTGTCCTGCCCCCAGATAACAGCTGGTTAGTTTGGAAGATCAAAACATGCCAGCCAATCAGAGCCCTTCTCTAGAACTTCTGACCTCAACTTCAAAATATGACTGGCACGAGAAAATGGAAAAAAAATTTTAAAATGTCTCCTATAAGGAGATGTCCCTGCTGTGAGTGGAAGGGATGGATTCTAAGCAGGTGCCGTGTTGCCGATCTGTTCTTGGGCTTCCTAGGTGCAGACATGATCTGCCTGTGAGTTTCGAGAGATGCTCAAGTATCTTTTATGTTCAATTTCTTCTTCACTTAAGCCTGGTCCAGCTGAGCTTCTGTCCTAGCCCAGCAGTGAATTGTCTCAATTCCTAGCTTCCTGATGTCAGTTAGGCCAAGACTAAATTCTGCCTGCTGGAGCTCAATGTCCTGTCTCCATGGGACACTCTCATGAAGCACTCACTCCACAGACAGCATGTCAGATGCCTGACACTAATTTAAGCAAGGCATTTATTTTTGACTTGAGTTTGGCTTCACGGGATGCTAAAATCAGATTCGTTTTATTCATTCAGCAAATGACCTGTTAATTAAACTTTTAAAAACAATCATTTACTGCACCAGTGTTTTGGAACGCTGTCTTTTTGAACGCAGCAGTTCAAGTCACCTACAAGAGACCACATCTATTAGGTTCTGTCATGGACAGGGAGACCCTGGCCAGGGCTGACTTGGATGGAATCATATCTTTGGTCTGTTGTTGGTGCCCTGTCTCGGTGAGTAGATGTTTGTCTATACTACCAGGGAAGATATCACACAACAACCAAACCCTGAAGGTACAGAACCTCAAATGGAATGTTGTGATAAAGATCCAGTTAATCTGAGACGTATGCACAGCATCCTAGGCTGAAAGACAGAGCATACCGAAGCTCATGGGCTGTTCTCTTGATGCATGTCCCACCTTAATCACAGACACTGAAGATGACTACTTCTGGCTGATCTCCCATCGGAGTGTGAGCCAACACCCCCAGTTCTTGTGTGAGGACGGGTAACAAGTTCACGGCTCTGGAGAAACAGGGTAACCTGTTCATCACACTGAAGCCAAATAAAGGTAGAACAATAACCAAGGCGTGAGCACTGGTGCAGCAAGGGAGAAGAAGAGAAACAGCAGCTCAAGTAATGGAGGTCCAACATGATCAGCTGCCTTCTGTACACCAGCCCCAGACTCGAGTAGCCGCTCCCCCCTCCTCAGGTCCGCTCTCCTCCACACTGCACTGTGCTGGGATATGGCTTTATGTCCCCCAAGACTTCATGTGTCGAAAGTTAATCTCCCAGTGAAATGTTAAGAGGGTGGGGATTTTATCTAAGTACAGTATTTATAGGTGAAGCCTTTGGAAAGTGATTGGGATAATGTCATTAGGGTGGATTAGATAATGTCATTAGGGTGGAATGGGTGACTCCATTGATTGAACTCTGATGGCTTTATAAAAAGAGAAAAGGTTACATGTGCATGTATGCACACATATGCACACACACACACACACACACACACACACACACACACACACACACACACTTTCCTGAGATATCCTGAGCCCCATCAGAACTATGCCAGCAAGAAACCTAGAAGCTAACTCAACATGTTCAGATGTTAGCTTCTCCCTCATTGAGTTTCTATTTCATTTTGTAGCTCTGGCCTACAATCTCACTCACCTTAAAAATTCCTTCTGACACTGAAGTGAAAGCCCATTTAAGATCATACTTTTTAGGTTGGAGAAATAGCTCAGTGGTTAAGAGCATTGACTGCTCTCCTACAGGTCCTGAGTTCAAATCCCAGCAACCACATGGTGACTCACAGCCATCTGTAATGGGATCTGATGCCCTCTTCTGGTGTGTCTGAAGACAGCTACAGTGTACTCATATACATGAAATAAATAAATCTTTTTAAAGAAAAGATTGTACTTCTCCTCTAAAGTATAAACTGATGCTGCTTAGATCCTCTTCCTCCTGCCTACTGACCTGGAAGACACAGACCTGCGTCGCTGGCTGTGGCAGCTTCTTTCTCTACTGTACCGGATGAATAAACCTCGTTTTTATTTCTCTGCTTGTTAAAAAAAATCAAGGTGGGAAGACATTGAGTCTTCTATAGACCACTAAGTTTTTCTAAATTTAACCTAGATTATTCACATTTACTTACAGCAAAGGCATACAAAGAGAGCAGCTACAGTCAGCTTCATAGTGACAAAGGTCATTTTACTATTAAAAAAAACTGTAAAGAAGATACCCCCAAAGTATCTTTGCCTTAAAAGTTTATTTTTTGCTTATTAGAAAAACTTGCTGACTTGGCCTTTTCTGTAATTGTTGTTGTTGCAATAATGATGAAGATCAGAGCCTTGCATACACTGAACAAATACTCTGCTACAAATATCCTTCCCTGCTTGATTGGTCAGGTTGACCGGTTGACCGTGTGCTTAAGTGATGTTAGAAACCTTATTAGGGATTAGCACAAGACACAAAGGAAGTTCTTCAGGACCCCTCGCCCAACCCAGACTAAGTTCCACAGCAGCCACTTCTCTTCCTGAACCTCAGTATGTTCATCTGACAAATGGGCACAGAAAAACACTCTCTGCTGACTATCACGGTTGTTATGAATGTGAAGTGACAGGCAGATGCAGGTATCTTCCCCAGTCCCTGTTGCTGGAACTCACTCTGCTCCCTCCAGAGTCAAGGCAGCAATTAGGGATCTCTGAATGTTTTCTCTAACTCTCTGGCCTTGACTGGCTTAATTCAGACCCTGAACATTAGTTTAACAAAGTGCTTTCATGTTTATTATATTGGATTAGCAAATTATAAGCTATCATGTGAGGCTATCGAGAACACCCGAGCAAATGGTTTTCACACGGGGAACCGGCGTGTTCTCACCATATGGGCTTCATTTATTACAGCTTTGGACCTGGAGCTTAGGGAGAGCCAACCTCTTTACAGAGGGACTCCTGAGGCTTGGTTGCTAGGAAGCTCCAAAAGCTAGTGTTTTTAATGAGATTTAAAGTATCATAAATTATATATTATTTTCTGCACTTAGGACATTCATAGCTCTTTGGTTGGTTTCGTGCTTCATTTCACATAGGTGACATATAATCCCTTTACACACAAAATGCCTGGCATCGGAATTCCCTCCGAAGTCAGAGCAGAATTACATTTCAAAATTTTGTTTTTCCTCCTTAAAAATAAAAGCTGGTCTTTTGTCTTGCTTTGTCTCCCTCACATATGTCCAAAGCAGACAGTGAATACATATTTATTTTCTTAAAAAAAAAAAAAAAAAAAAAAAGAATGCCCTTTCCTAACAACAATGACTCTAGTGAGTATTTTGTGTTGAGTCTGGAGCTGCCGTTAATAAAAATTCTCATAATTCCATTTCTAATGAGTCAGTGCACTTCTGCAGCTTAATTCCACAGATGATTACAGAGGCAGTATTTAAAGAGACTGCTTAGTCACTACCCTCCCTCACCTCCCCTCAGTTCGCAGCATTAAGTACAGAGGCAGCCATTCCACAAAAGAAATTCAAAAACTATCTGGTTTAACTGCCCAGCTTTAAGGAGGCCAGTCATTATGCAAATGAGATGCCCGCAATTGGCTGATGGAGGCACTGTCTATTTGCATAAGAAAACACAGCTCTCCTCCATTCCAAGGGCCAGGGCACGCTTCTGCCCAAGTGGCTACCAATAAGACAAAAGAAGGTGATTCTCCATCATTTTTTTTGAAAAGGAACTTTAAGATCTTTAGAAAACAATGGGCTTTGGACCAGGCTGCCTTTTTAGCATCCCTATATGACACTTCTCAAACGGTACTTTTTACTTGGCACATGAATTATGTTTTAGAGACACAGGGCACCTTCTGGAACTTCAGGGCTCTTGCATTTAATATGTTTTACATTTTGCTTCTAAACAAATTCAGGGTTCTTTTGAGGCATGATTGATCAGCTCTAAAACATTTTTATGAACATTTAAAAGTGGAGGTGTGAGACATCTGAAGGCAACATCGTGTGCAAGCTAAAGGACAGCCATATGCAGGCCTGAGGGCACTGGCCTTCCACGACATCTTCCGTAACAGTAGACCACCTCTCCAAAGGCTTCCTGTTGCTCAGTTCTTGCGCTTCTAAGAGCTGTTGGTTGCAGGTTTCCATTCTTGCCTGCTGGCTGTGTGTACGTCCTTGCTGACCAGTCAGAAATCTGGGTCTTACTTAGTATCTGTGTCCCACATTCCTTCCGTTCACCTCGAAGACAAACGTCTTTTCTGACTGCATACTGCTTCAATGGGACACACGGTACCAGACACATCAACTTAGGAATCAGGTCCTTCAGCTTCTATACCAGAGTAGAAGGACAGCAGAAGGGCTAGAACAAATGGCAAACAGAAGATAAAGGAGTTTGATGGCAGATTCAAAGGTGTGCTTGAGCTAGAAGGAAGAAGCACGCACAGGCAGATTTGTACATATGCATATATATGAATGCATCATGTACCTGAATCATTATATTAGCTATATACACATAAGAGATCCCTTGCTTGCTTTTGCTATATTTTCTACAATTATCACTCACTGCAAATTTTGGGTACTTTATTTTTGTTGAATTTTTTTTTAATTTCCTGCTTAAGATTCCAGCAGGTGTGGCTGGCTATGGAAGCCTGGATACCCTGGATACCAAGCCTTTGGACTCTGGTGTCCTGACGGTAAAGGAGAAGGCTGACTGCGAATCTTTTCCAAAGCGCCTGTGTTGAGTCATCTATGAATATCTGATTCATCCTGAGGATAAAATAAGAACAGGGAACCGTAAGGACAAGAGATCTGAGCAAACGTTCGTCCTGATGCTCGCCAGAGCTAAGGCGGTCAGAGCACTTGGAGATCTTCCAAGATGTCCTCTTGTGAGGATTATTTGAAAGAAACTTCCTGCTCTGGGTGAAATGGCTGGGGTTGGGGTGGGGGTGGGAGATGGAGTGGGGAGTCCTCTCATTTACTTCAATCCCTTAAATAAAGAGTGAGAAGCCCCAGTGAAAAGGTGACTTAAAACTTCCACATCTTAAGTCTTTCTAGAGAGAGTCTAGAGCATATACCACCAAAGAGGTGCTCTCTTTAATATTAAATCATTCCCCACTTGACCCTTAAATTGGATGGCCATTCCTTACAAATTACCTGCAATCATCCAGGTTTATTTCACTGTTTAATTATCATAATGTCTCTTTTGTGCTTGGACATGTCACAAACTCAATTATAACCTTTATTGTCACCTATTGGTCCTTAAGCCTGGTACCTTTTCTCCCTCAGCCACCTACCCTTCCACCTAATGATGCAGCTTGGCCTCTGTTTCCATGAAAGAGAGAACCGACCCCAATGTTCACTCATGCGTTGATCTGGTCTCTGATTCTTATGCAGAATCTGGAGTCATGAACTGGGGTTTGCCCTTCCAGCTCAGGAGCTGAACTCTTCAAGAAATCACCATGAAGAGAAAGACTGGGCTGGCAGCACAGGAGCCCACTGTGACTACAAGGCATAGCAGCCTCTCTCTTGCTGAAGACAGACCACCACATGCAAACCAGCATGCTCCCCACCAGGCAGCCTTCATCCATTCATTGATTTGACAACTATTATGTGCCAGCTTACTAGCTACTAGCCAGGCATCATCTGTGTTTCTAAGCAGTTCGCAGACTTAGTTGTAGGATGGGGAGGTAGGGCATGGGGAGTGGGTGTGTGTATGTGAAAGCTTTACATATCGCCAGCTCATTCTGTCATTTTAATCTCCTCCTGACACTGTATTGCATCGTAAGCATTCAAAAAGGGTTTTGTTTTGTTTTTTTACTGCATGCCTATATGAAGTAATATATCTATCAATTTCCTTCTCCCTGGAGGATCCAGACTCTTGTTTCTCCAAATACTGAGCTATGTAATAGCACAAAGGTTGGACTGGCCAGAACTTATAGCTATGAAAAGTTCAGGTCTAGAGACAGAGATCTTAGGTTTTAATCTGGCTCCTCCATTTGCAGCAATGGACTTTGTTCCTTTGTGCTTCCGATTCCTGTTGAAAAATGAAGATAATAATAGAAGCCACCACATGGAGTCGAGATATACTGAGCAACTTGCTTCACTTTCCTTCCTGTTTCTGCAATAGAACACTCTGACAAAAGCGCCCTACAGTATGCTGTGATGGTTAGTTTCAATTGTCAACTTGACACAACCCAGAATCATCTGAGAAGAGGGTTTCAATAAGGAATTGTCTACATTTTGTTGACCGGTGGGCATATCTGTCAGAATTGTCTCAAGTTAATTAATATGAAAAACAAACAAACAAACAATCTGCCCACTGTGGGTGGCACCATTCCCTAGACAGGGAGTCAAGAACTGTATTAGGGTAGAAAAATGGGAGGTGTCTAAAAGCACTTGTTACTCTTACAGAGGACCTAGGCTCCATTCCCAGCACCCACACAGGAACCCATAACTGTCTGTAACTTCAGTTCTAGGAGATCATACTCCATCTTTTGTCCCCCTCAGACATGTACATATGCCCTTAGTGTACACATGTACATGCAGGTAAGACACTCAGACACATAAAAATAATAAAAAGTAAGTAAAGGGAGCACCACACTCACCAGCAAGTGGGCATGCATGTGTTGTTCTACTGAGCTCGGCTGTGGGTATGACGTGAGCAGCTATCTCAAGTTCCCGTACTCCTGCTCTTGCGGCTTCCTTGCAGTGATGGGCTACAACCTGGAATTGTGAATTCAAACAGCCCATTGTCCCTTAGGTTGCTTTTCACCAAGGTATTTTATCATTGCAACAGAAGCAAAACTAGGACAAGAAAGGATTTATTTCAGACCACAGTTTAGAGTTACAGCCCACATTTCAGAATCACAATGTCAGGAGCTTGAGGCACTAGTCACGTTTCATCCACAGGAAAGAAGTAGGGAGTAAAAGATGAATGTGTGCTAGTGGTCAGCTTTCTCCATCATATACAGTGCAGAATCACTCTGCCTAGAGAATGCCTCCCCCCACAGTGGGCAGGTCTTCCCAACTTACTTAATAGCAAGCAAAATAATCCCCCACAGCTATGCCAAAGGGCCACCTCCCAGGGTGACCCTAGATTCTGTCGTATTGACAATTAATCCTAGCCATCATATTGCCTGCCCAGTAAACACTGACAATGTTGTGTTTCTCAAAGGTGAATGACAGCTATCTGGGGAAGTAAAGAGAAGGTCTTGGTTTATATGGTCTATGTTGACTTCAATAGTGTAAATAATTTTACCGTGGAAGTAAGGCCAGCAAGGGTAGATGTAAAAAGAGTTAGTATATGATTGGTTCTTCCTGTGATTACCATTGACTTACCCTCATGGGGCAGGCATTGTGTGAAAGAATTTCTTTAACTTTGCACATGTACGTTCACACTATTATCCAGACCCTTTTCTGTCTGAGTTCCTACTGTGTTAAAATGAATGAAAGAATAGTGAAGATCAGTACTGTAAATCATTCTGCCGACAAGCCAACTGCACTCATCCAATTGAGCCAAGAAATGAAGCAGGCGCCTGGCACTGTCTGTCATGTGCCATGTCATTGGCTTTCTGTAGAGTGATGGTCTGGTTATAGCAACCATTGCTCTAAAGGAGTTATTGCACCCTAGGAACTCTGCCAGGTGCTTTTGGTAGGGATTCCACTGTATCCTCTGAACAACTTTGAAAGACTGGTGTTGTAATCCCCAGTTTACACTGAATGAAACTGGGTCTTCGGGAAGTCAATAACATGTTCTTATTCTACCATAACTAAATTTAAAAGCCAGGACTCAACCATGGTCATATTCCAAAGGAGCTCACTTAAATACATGGCAGACTTGAAGCTCCGCTGTAATTCTCCTAGTGACTATGGTGTCTTCCAGATCATTCCTTGGGTGGACAGGCTCAAATACTCTGCGACTCATCAACCCTTCATGAAGCACCTGACCTCTCTGGGCCTCAGTTTATTTATTTGTAAAAAAAAAAAAAAAAGGACTGCTCTGAAGTGACGTTAAAATGAGCCATTATGGATAACATTTATGACAGGGTCTTGAAAAAGCAAGTATTATATAAGCATTGTCAAATGAAAATAAGGTTCTTTCAGATGAATCAAGGACTTCCTTGGGTTTCAGGAGAGACGTAGCATATATATACAATTGGCAAGCTGCCCAATTTTCTCCCTGGAAAGACCACGAAGATGAAACCAAAGAACATGGGAACTGGATGCAGACAACTCCAGGAGCTCATATACTTCTGTTAATACCAATTAAATAGTCTCTGAAAGAGCAGTATCCTAACAGGAAGGCACAGTTACATTGGCTATTCTGGTTCTTCGAAAGTGGCTGCTAGTGCCTCTTAGGGGCCAGATGACAGAAGGAAAACTGGGTTTTTACATGGCTATAAATTCATCACTCAAGCTCTCTTCCCTCCAAAACACACAACCCTGACAGTACTTACTATATAATTATCCATAAGATCCCCATGTCACTTTATTTTCTGCTACTCTAACAGAATGGGCCATTTATGAACAGTAGACTAATACTATGTAGCTCTCAGTTCTGGAGGCCAGGAAGTCCACAATGGAGGTGCTTTATGTACATAGGACCTTTCGAATACATCATGTGATGGACAGCAGAGATGGCTGAAGTCACCAAGCTTTAGATCCACTCTTGTGATAACAAGTCTATTCCAGTGATCACATCAATCCAATCTTAAGGAACCAGCCGCGTGAGCTGATCGTATCTTATTGCACTGGGGATTATGTTCCCAACACCTGATTTGCAAGGGTATGCTCAACCTGTAGCATCCCTAAGGCACAGATGTCTTTCATAGCCCTGCATATAACGAGTAAGTACTCCTGTTGAAAGGCACAAGTCTTTCACAAATCCAGTAAAGATATAGACCCAGGTGGCTTTCCAAAAGCACTTGGATGTTCTTCATTCTATTTTTCCCAGAAGTATTTACCTAAAGATGGTAACAGCAGTGTACCACAGGGATCCAAACACACCCCAAAGAACCATTTTGCACAAAATTAACAGCAATTCCCAAGCCCTTACCCACACCTGAGTCAACTACTGGACTGGTTGTCTCATGTTCTCTGGTAAGCTCTAACTCATTAGAGATTTCCCCTTCTAGGAAGAAGGTTACAACAGAATCTAGCTACCAATTTGCTAGCATATCATGATAGATGATACCATTGGGGTACAATCACTGAAGCTATGATCGTGCTAACCAGTGCAGTGCATGAAATTTGCTTCTAGCCTAATCTGAACAAATCAACCTCTAAAAGCTATCTTGAGACTACAAAACATTGAATTACCATTTGGTGGTGCTAAGGAATTAAAGTTGACTTTTAGGTATATTAAGGATGCTGCAGTCTGCATTTTAAAAAATCATTTTCTCTTACAAATACTTACTTTGGGATCTTTGAAGAAATAATGGGATACCTGCTACCCACATTGAAGCATTCCAGAGTAGACCCAAGGACTGATGAAGTCAAATTGTGTGTGTGTGTGTGTGTGTGTGTGTGTGTGTGTGTGTGTGTGTTATACATATGATAACTGAGAAATAACTGCAGGATGGCATGTTATATTAGTCTCTCTGTTTTATATACATTTGAAGAATGCTATAATGAAGGTCTTTTCTACTTTCTGGATCAGAAATATAGGTCTCTTTCTAAGTGATTCCTTCTTTCCCACTACTGCCCTCCTGAACTGTATGTCATCACTAGAATTCATCTCGCCTCCATTATCCTCTTCTCTCTAGCCAGCTCCTCACATCCTCCCCAGCAGCCTCTTGTTCAGCCCTGGTCTCAAAGCTCCATCATCTTCTTGAAATCTGAGTAATCATCTTGGACCACATCAAATCTGGCCACACCAATCCCCTGCATGCTTCTCTGCAAATGGTTCACCATTACCCACCAGTGTTCTATCATTAGCCAGAGGTCCTTTGTGAGCCATCCGTCTACATGCCATTCTATTGGGCCTCAAGCACAACAGACAATAGGGATGCTGGTCTGTTTGTCACTCATTTGACAAGAGCTGATAGGATTCATATGACAAGAGCTCTTTGCTAACGTGGGAGCAGAATGGCAAGATTACATACTCACAACAGGAACAATACATGATGACACATGGAGGATGCGTTCACCTGTCATTGACTGAGTTTATCTTCTTCCTCTTCTACCATTCCACATATGCAGTTGCTTTTGTTAGAGCCCCATTCTACAACCAGCTCCAGCTCATCTGCTGAAAGTCCGCACCCCACCCACTCCTTGGAATCCAGACCACTCATTTCTTCTTTGGGAATTCATCCTAAGGTCTCCTGACTTTGTTTTCTATCATTATTTCACCAGTCTCTATTCCTGGCCTAAGCCAGAGGTGCGATGTAATAAATGGCTATTGAAAGGACAAATCAATGAATGGGTTAATAAATGGATTTTTGCCTTCTTTAAATTGGATTTCTTGGGCTTTGAGTTATGAGAGGTAAGAGATTATATCTGAGCATTATTCTGTATCCTGAATTACTTAAGATGATGAAGTTCATTTTGTTAACCAAAGCCATTGAGAATGGATATTCACTTAAAGCAAAAATGTCTCTTGTTCCCTGTTCCCAATGCATTTATGTTATGTGCAAGAAGGTGTAATCTGTTGAGTTAAACAAAGGCATACTGAGTTTGTTTTTTAAAAAATTTTAGGATTGCTCATCACCCCTAGAACGCTGAATTGTACTATGACCATTAAGAACTAGCTTTGTAACTTTCTGGAAGAAAACAACAACAACAACAACAAAACCAAAACAAACCAAAACAAAACAAAAAACAGATCCTTTTTCCATAGCATATCTCAACAAATGTCCTAAAGAGTATCTTTTCAGAAAACTTGGTCTACCTCACACCTTGTCAAACTGTATCCCCTACCCTAAAGCTAGGTACTAAACAACACTTGTCACAAAGGCCATGTACCAGCATGAGAATGAAGATGCTCTCTGCTTCTTCCTCCTCATCTGCTAAGCCATGAACACAGCACATATAGGGTCTGAATCAGCAGAAAAAGAAACGCTGTAAAAGACCAGGCCCAGGGCCTTCAGTTTCCAGCTCTATCACCGTCTGTCTTTATCTCTCCATCTCCCCAGTAAAGAAAGCAATGCCTTAGTAATTGAGAGAGCAGCATATCAATCAATGCTTGTTAAAACAAACGTACAAAAATGGAAGCCTCTAAGGACCAAAACCAGTAGCGGCTAAGGCAGTTCTGGATATGTGAGAAATGAAATAAGAGTCGACAAGACGCCATTGGGGAGAGGGGAGCCTCTTTTTAGCACAATGGTTTACATTGTTTGCTAAAACACAAAGCGTGCAATAAAATACAGGTGAATGTGTGATTTTACACATCTGCATGAATAGACACCCTACGCTATCGCGTGAGAACATAAAATCGACAAGGGTTTTCTTTTCAGCCAGCGTCTCTGCAGCTTAGTTGATGACTAATCTCACAGATTAAATCTGATCACTGGGTTATTGATATTAATTCTTTCTTTGGGTTGACAGCTGTAGGATGGAAACGTCACAGGAAACTCTGAAATCGACTGAGCCCAATTAAGAAGACAGGACCAAAGGCAAAGCACAGGCGATGGGGTAATCACGTCTCACAGCTCTCATTCTAAGTCAGAATATCTTTAAAACCTGAGGAAGTGAGTTTAAAACACTATATTAAGAGCAAGACTGTTTTGTATGATGATATAAGCCGTGTGCCGTTGTTTTAAACCTAACCTGTCAACAAAGAGGAGACACTTCCCTAAGCTCTTAAGGAACAAGAAATGTTTCAAGGATGGAGGGGGCTTTACCGTCTTCAGTATTTTAAGCCCTGCTTTTAGGTAAAGCTTTTAGTTAAACAAGAACAAGTCTAAGCTGGCAATTTGCAAACGTGCTCATTTCTGCACCCATTCATTAGCGAGCTGATTAGAATCCTAATGTAGAGAAGGGGGGCATCTCAAAGTCAACTCATTTATGAAAATGCTCATAAGTTTAGCAAGTCATTGTTCAAATAGAAACGTTTCAGAATGATAGAGCACACAGGAGGAGATTTTAAGGGTTGGGCAAGCACACCTCTCTGATGACAAAGTTACTCCCACTGAAATGATAAAAGCTAAAGTCAGAAGTGAAAGGTGTTAGGTATTAATGAACTGATGGATGCCAGCAAGCATGGTCAGCATGCAAGGATGAAAGACAGTGTTGAGGGAAACTGAGGGGCACAGAGAGAAGACAGAGCCAGATACATCTGGGAGAAGTAAAAATGACTACAAGGTTGATCATTGTCAAACTTAATAACAGATACACAGGGATTACATTACTTACATATTTGTTTAAAATTGCCCATGCTAAAAAAAATTCAAGGGTAAAAGAAGTGCACTGATTTTAAGTGAAATGAGCAAGCAAACAAAAACAAGGTAATAGCTCTGAAATGAATGCACTGAGAAGAAAACTACCCAGGAGACAAGACTGGGACACAAGAGGAAATTTTATGAGAAAATCAGGGATGAGAAAAACTGCAAGAGATTTTTTTGGAGATGATTTTTTTCCAATTTCAAGAATAAATATTGTTGAAGAACATCATAAAGAGAGTTGGGTAGTAGTACACACTTACAATCACAACACTGGAGAGACTGTAGGAAGTGAAGTCATGAGTTTGAGGTCAGTCCCAAAATACAGTTAAATTCAAAGCCATCCTGGAAGGCATAGTGAGACTCTTTGAAAAAACCCAATAGTAGATATATTGCTCAGTGACAGAGTGCTTGCTTAGCATACACAGACTCCGAGTTCTGTCATCAGTGCTGAAACCAAACCAGACCAAAAACTGTATGTCAGAGGGAGTAATGGAACAGATGTATGGATATAAGAGACATACATTCAACAAACATTCCCAAACTTAAAAATCATAGAAAGTACTTAAATTTATAACAAACAAACAAACAAACAAATAACACTTATGAGCAGGTAGGTAATAGAGAAGAAGAGGAAGACAAATGCCTATGGGTACCAGGAGCTTCTGGTGTGTGAAGGTCATTTCAGAAAGCTATGAGAATTCTTTCCTCCTTAGACCAGTGTGCATCTAACCCATGACCGGCTTGTATCAAGCAATTTGTGCTTGGAGTGCGTCCTTTGCTATGACTACAAGAGATGCTGCTCCTTTAAGGTAAGGGTTAAACAACACATGATGGAAGTCTCTACCTCCAGGGCTACAATTACCCCCTAGCCAAATGTTTTAGTTTGGGGTTTGTTTCCTTGTAGCAGGACTTCAGAGTCGATCTGTAGCCCAGACTGGCCTTGGGCTCCCAATCTCCTGCCTCAGCTTCCTAGGTTCTAAGACTGTAGGTGTGGGCTGGCATCCTAGGCTGGAAATGTATTATGTTAGAGATTTGGGTTTTTTAAATCATGATTATTTTGTTTTTGTGGTGCTGGGACCCACCCAGGGCTTGTACACCAATGTTCTATTACCCAGCTGCATCTTTAACCCAGATCGTTTCATCATTGATACTTTTTTTTTTCCCTGAAAATTTAGTGTTGTGTTCTTGGTGGCTAGCATCTAATAGATTTTTAATAACTATTTATCAATTGGATGAAGGTACAAATTAATGCATATATGAATGGATGGAGGTGTTTCCTTTGTACAACACCATCTCCATTGGCTATCAGGACCACAAAAGCCGTCGGGCTGAGATCATTGCTGTGTCAGCTGGGAATGAACACATTAGGAGAGCTGGAGGCTTTATAACCACCCTCCAGGGCTCCCTGTCCCTCACTCTCCCAGTCTAATTCTCTGTCCCACTCTGTCTGTAAATGCAATGACATAGTCACATCAGTTACTTCATCTCCCAAGTTCTGGATGCACAAGATACTTCAGAGCCTACATTGCATCGCCCAGAAACATAGACAACAAACAGCAGTGAAGTGATCTCTCCTTCTCATTCCTTTTGCTAAAATGCCCTTGATTTCCCCCCATTAATTGCATATTAACATATCTAATACAGAGAATATCTTCTAAATTACCCACTGGTGCAAGGGATAATGTAGTGTGTGCAATGAATGAAACTCTCAGCTTCTCAATACTCCCCAAATACTTCTTTCAGAAATGATACACTATTTTCTTAGCTTGAATAGTCTTTTCATACAAACCTCAATGACTACCAAAACAGTTTAATGTTATTAGAATATCATCAGCTTTCATTATGTTTAATAAGAGATGGTGACAAGAGATAATTTTAAATACATTTTTGCCAGAATTAAAATCACAAGTTGTAAAATGAATCCTAGAAGTGTCAGTTATAATGGGGTGTAATCCCAGCCTCCTTCAGCTTACTCCCATTCACTGCTCCAGGATGGAACTCTAGCGGTAAACTTACAAGCAGAGGAAAGCAGCTAAAATCCCAAATATCAGTCTTCATTCTCAAAGGAAAAACCTGTAACTTCTTTCATCAACTTACTTGACACTTTTAATGGTTTATTTTTCTAAGTCTATAGACATGGCCAAATATCTCATTGTCTATCCATCCTTTGCCACTGAGTAATTACTCCTGGACAGTGTGATAGGCATAGCATGAACCAACAAGACAGATAGACAGAAGGCTACATTCTCACTCCTTCCAATTCCCATAACTAACTCACTAGAAGACACTCTAGAAAAATATCAAGTTAAACATGGTTGGTGTTGATTCATTTATATCTTCTCAAAAAGGAGGAGGAGGAGGAGGAGGAAGAGGAGAAGGAAGAGGAGGAGAAGGGGGAGGAGGGGGAGGAGGAGAAGAAGAAGAGGAAGAAGAAGGAGAAGGAGGAGAAGGAGAAGGAGAAGGAGAAGGAGAAGAAGAAGAAGAAGAAGAAGAAGAAGAAGAAGAAGAAGAAGAAGAAGAAGAAGAAGAAGAAGAAGAAGAAGAAGAAGAAAGAAGGAGGAGGAGGAGGAAAGAGAGGAGGAGGTGGTGGAGAAGGAGGAGAAGGAGAAGAGAAGGAGGAGAAAGTGGAGAAGGAGGAGAAGAAGAAGGAGGAGGAGGAGGAGGAGGAGAGGAAGAAGAAGAAGAAGAAGAAGAAGAAGAAGAAGAAGAAGAAGAAGAAGAAGAAGAAGAAGAAGAAGGATTCCTTTTACAAAAACACTTGTTATACAATGAAATAAAAACAGAATCAACCCAAGAGAAGAAAGAAAGCAAATAGGTGAGCAGCAGCTGAAAAAGGCATACCCACTGTAAAAGAAGCAAAAAAGAAGCAAAGATCACCCTCAGATGCAATGCAAAAACCATGCATGTGCCCGTGTGCATTAATACACATGTACATGAGCATATAGGTTGTCCAGAAGAAGCCAAGGTTTTCTCAAAACAAAAGTCAAGTTTCATGGAAGGGAATGCTGCAACGTTTCCTTGACAACGCCATGCTCTCATCTACCAGAGTGATGAGTTCCATGAACTTCAGCTGAGCCCAGAGTCCAAACAGCATGGGCTAAGCAGTCTGACTCTAATCCTTATCCACCAGGAGTTAATTATCTGATTGGAGTCTCTGAGGAGTCCAGCCATAATTATAGCCCACATGTAGCCACATGATTTGCAAGGAATAGGGAATGCACAAAGAAAGAAGCGTTCCTTGAGGGAATTCTAGTAGAAGAAGAGGAGCAGGTTAGACCAAGGAAGCAAAAGTACAGGTCAGATCTGGCTGTCCACTCCAGCTTATACACGTTTTCAAAATGTAAAATTGATTTTTACAATGTTTACAAATCCTGGTTTCCCATTTCTCAAGAAAGAAAAAGAATAAAAGAAAAACATAACACAAACAAAATAACAATAACAAAAACTCACTGTGAGTTTGCCAACACAGCTTCCTCTCCTCTTCTCCTTTAGAGGGAAACTGAGGAACAGTGAACTGCAGCTTCTTCCTGGGGAACTGGCACTCTCTCTCATTTACCCCAGATAACAAAGTGTCCATTTCACCCATTAGCCTACCTTCCTTTTGCTAGGGACAGCCAAAGGGTAATGAATAAAATATAAAACCATTTAATCTGAGAGGGTCTGAAGGGGATAGGAACTCCACAAGAAGACCAAGAGAATCAACTAACCTGGACCCTTGCCTCAGACACTGAGTCATCAACCAAAGAGTATACACAGGCTGGACCTACGGCCCCAACACGTGTAGAAGACGTGCAGCTTGGTCTTCATGAGGGTCCCCCAACAACTGGAGTGGGAGCTATCCTTAAAGCCGTTGCCTTTCAGTGGAATCTGTTCCCCTAGTTGGGCTGCCTTGTCTGGCCTAAGTGGGAGAGGATGCACATAGCCCTGCAGAGACTTAAGGTGCAAGGGTAGGAGGATACTGGGAGGGGAAGGAATCCACCCTCTCAGAAGAGAAAGGGAGAAGATACAGAGGGAGGAACTGTGTGAGGGAGGAACGGAGAGGCAGGGCAGCGATTGTGATGTAAAATGAATACATAAATTAACTAATGAGAAAATATTTTATCCCAGCCCTGTGAAAGCAGAGGCTGAAAAGTTCGAGCCCCGCACGGAACCCACAGTGCTACGCTGTCCAAAACGAAGAAGTAGGGAGCAGCTCACAGAAAGTGGGAAAGAGCGCCATGTTTTCAAGAGACTGGAGTGTGGTAGGTCAGAAAGTCCAGCCATAGACAGACCTACTTCAAGACAGAGTCACAGAGAGGTTTGTCAAGCCCAGTTACTAACTCCAGTTGCTGGGGGTGGGGGGGGGGGGTGGGGGGGGTTGGGGGGAGAATGCTCTTAGGATCTGACTTGCTAAGGTTGTGGATAGGGAAAGTGGATCAAGCATTCAACGCAAGCCCATCCATTACCTGCTCCCCACAGACTTAAGCACTCAGAGCCTCACATCTCTTGCCACAAGAAGAGATCCACTCTTAAACGAAGCCGCCATATGGATCCTCAGACGTTGTTGGCCCTTGCCCATTGCTTCAGCACCTACAGCCCTGTACTGCGGCCAATTCTCCTCTATCCTCTCTGCAGACCCAGCACTCAGTGCAAAGTTTACATTACCTGAAGGTGCCTACAGAGGTTCTCATGACCTCAAGCCCCTGTAGCTTCCGGAAAGTGGTGCCTGTGGCGTGGCTCTTTGTGTTTAAATATCTTTGCTTTCTTACTTCGTGATTCTGATTTAGGAGAGTAATGGCAAAATGGCTTCCAGAACGCCAGGGCATATCTTCTGTTTGTCGCTCTTCTGCATCCCACACCCTCTGACCACAGTCCTCTTTAGTCGGTAAGCTAAGAGTGACCTTTTCAATGTACTAGCAGCAATGCTACACAACAAAAAGCCAGGCTCAGGAAGAGCGTAAATTACTTTGGTCTCACAGAACTTAACATCCGGAAGACAAATATTTATTTATAAACAAACAACTATGAGGACACGATTATCTTGCTGCCCACTGGTGCAGAGGGCAGTGTGAAGACCCCATGAATAAGTAGCATTGTACTTTGTGCCCAAACAATTTATGAGAAGAAAACCAACTGTGGGAACATCTGGGAGTGGTAAAGAGTGAACTGGGAAGAAGGAACAGCAAGATACAGGAGCCAAGGCAGGAACAGTGCCACCATGTGCACTGAACAGAAGAGAAGCACAAGGATGCAGAACAGTGAACGGGAGCAAGAACAGGGAGTGAAGCCAGAGAGGTGAGATCCTGGAGGGAGCTTGGTTCAAATCCAGCCACTGTGTCTGCATGGTCTTGGAGGTAAGGGTATGTTTCATGTTTTTAATTGGTTGGAGGGAAAATGAAAAGAGAAAATATTATTTCATGACCTGTGAAGCTCATATGAAGTTCAAAGTTCAATGTCCTTGAACAAAGATTTACTCATGTATAGGTTTGACTGGTCTTACATTTAACATCAGAACTTACATAGTTCCACCACAGGCCAGCTGGCCCAAAAAACCTTGGATACTATCCAACCCTCTAGAGAGTAAGTTTGTCAACACTGTGCAACTAGACTCATGAGTCTACTGCTGTAAATGAATAAATGCTGTACCTAGCATTAAGCTGTCCTCAGGATAGATGGTAGATTGAGTCACAAAATGAAAGATTCTCGATGCCTATGAAGGTGCCTCCATGTAGACTGAGAAGGAAAGCAGTTCATGGGCTTCAAGTTCATGGGCTCCTTACTGGTATTTTTTTGTCACCCAAGCCAGAGTCATTTGGGAAGAGGGAGCCTCAACAGAGAAAAGACCTTTCATCACATTGACCTGTAGGCAAGTCTAGGGAGCATTTTCTTGATTAATGATTGATGTGGGGGATACCCAGTCTACTTTGGGCAGCCACCCCTGGGTAGGTGAGCATGGGTGGTATAAGAAATCAGGCTGAGCAAGCCACGGAGAACAAGTCAGTAAGAAGCATTCTGCCCCGACCTCTGGTTCAATTCTTGCCTCCGAGTTCCTGCTTTAGTTTCCGCCCTGATTTACCTTCAGGAGGGACTATGATGTGGACAAACAAGCTAAGATAAGCCCTCTTGAATTGCATTTGGTCGTGGTCTTTATCACATCAATAACCAACACAAATGATTTTCTGAAAACTGTGACCCATATCTTGCTCCCACTTAACCAACGCATCTGGTCCCATTTTTACCGACTCTAAAAGAAATACGAAGCTAGGTCCTGAAAAGTGTCCGGTTCCTTACAGAAATAGGGACAATCAGCAAAATCCAAAGTCTCCTGAATATGTTGAGTCAAGCTAATTTTTTTTTCAGAGAGGAAAAAAAATTGAAAAAAAAGAAGATGAAGTCCTTAGAAATGAGATATTATTTAGGAAGCGATGGAAAGTGTTCTCACTGCACTAATGAGTCATTAAGCAAGGCGTTTGGGAACAGGGAGGCGCTATAATTAGGTTATCTGTATTTTTAACACAAGAAAAATAACCCAAAGCAGCACTCACCAATGCAGCTGTATGGAAGGGGAATGGCTCTCTGCAAGTCTCCAAACAGAGGGGAATCATTTGTAAGAATTCGAGCTCAGCTGAGCAGTTAATTGAACAAAATGCTTAAGAATAAGCCTGCCGCCTCCCGTTACCACCCTGAACCATCTCCTCTCCTCACTTTACCATAACTAGAAAGCAATACCCCATTCCAAAACACCAGATAGCCATGTGGATGGAGAGGGTAGAGTAAATCCAATCATAACAAAAGGGGAAGCAGAGACGAGGAGAGTGACAGGTTAGGAATTTCACATAATTAAACTGTCAAAGGCCACAAAAAGAATGTGAAAATCAGGGGCTATCACCATCATGGGGAAACGAGGGGATTTAGTCACAAGTATATTTCTGAGGAAGATGAAGAAAAAAATAGATGTCCAGACTGCTCATTTTTTGGCCTAATGAATAAATCATCTTGCCCCCACCCCCACCCCCAATGCACCTGCTGCTTTGAAAAGTCCTTCCATACCAACCCAACATAAACGCCTCACAATGGCTCCAACAAGGCTGGAGTCCCGCCAAGGAAAATTACCACTCTTCAACCAAGATAAACATTATATTACTTCATTACCCTTTTAAAACATATGCAAATTAAATCCATTATTCTTTTTTCACCCAGAAATGAAGTTCGTTTGGCTGGAATTCAGCGATGCCTTTTGTTGCAGATGACCATGAATGGGTGAACTTCATGTAGATGGTGCCCATTGCCCATCTCTGAATCAAACATTAATACCATTTGACAGTAATAAATAACACTTACCACAATAGGGATAGAATAATGATTTTCCCACTCAGCTGGCTCATCAGAGCCTATCAGCTGACAACTGCATAAATGGGATTAGCATAACAGCTGCCTATGACAAATGTATCTAAATCCTTCTGATGCTAACTAGTGCTTTGATCTCCTATCAAGTTGGTGCCAAAACCTAAATCCATTTCTGAAAAATACGTCTTGTTTATGATAGATACATATGTATGTTCCGGCACACTCCGCCATCCTAAGACATCCTTAATTAAAAGGATGGGGAAAAGTGATTGAAAATTGTCACCTCTGGCTTAGTACTTACTTCTTTCCATGACTTGGCTGAATAGTTGAAGAAATTTATTTTCAAAATGGAACCGAGATGCCTGCCCACCCCGGCTCTTGAGACACTCACCAGAATGTAATGAGGTCTCATTCTGATGTTTTCAAATGAAAATAATTACTGTGCCTTCGTTTTGATTATTGCCTTTCAGAGGTATTGGGTTCATAAAAATTTAAATCAACTCCAAGTAACATAAGCTACAGTGCTTTACTTCCTATGATACCATCACAATGAAGCACAGACCTGTTCTTTGTTTCAGAACGCAAATAGAGTTTGAGCTCAACCCTGAACTCTAAGGACTTCATTTCTCCTGCTCTACAGCCCACAGCACTGATGAGGTATGGAGGAGCGCTAAATACACACTTAGGGTCTCTACAAGACTCCATTGGTTATCCCTCCTGAACTTGAGATTGAAACAATAGTTTACAAGGAGTCCAGAGTCTAGGGAATAATGCAGGGGAGATCAGGAGGTAAGCAGATAGAAAACTTCCCTAAGGAAACAGACAATACAGAGCAGAGTGCAATGATGAGTAGACGAATGTGGGACTAATTACTCTATTGTGGCTCATGTTACCTGGAAAGGGCAATGGTAACTACTTTCTATAGGGAGTATTTCCACATAGTCAACATTTCCCCAAATATGTAAGTCAGGCTACATTCATTCATTCATTCATACCACAAATATTTTTTGGCAGAGGCCAGATGAGTAGAATTCTAGGTGCAAGGAATCATGGGAACTAGATAAATGGAATCTTTGCCCTCATGGGAGTTACTGTCTTAGTGACTGACATCAACAGCTATTGAAAACTAACTCTAAAGCAGCAGTAGCAAGAAGGGAGGTGTATGCATGCCAGATCTATACTACAGAAGACTTAAGTTGGTGCCAACAGTGCAGAAATACAAGCAGCACAAATAAGATACAGATGAATTAATTAGTCAAAGACAGTTGATTCGATCTACATTTGAGTAATTTCAAGACTGAGGCAAGATTTTTCTGCAGTTATGGGCAGTATAATATGGTTGGGGATATTCGGTTACTCGACCAGATACTGATGATATTTCAAAGGTAATAAAGCAGGTGTGATAGTACACACCCTTAATCCCAGCACTCCTGAGGCAGAGCCAGGTGGATTTGGTGAGTTCAAAGCCAGCCTAGTCTACATACAGAGTTGACAGGATTACTATACTATTTTGGGATCTTATTTGTTTGTTTGTTTGTTTGGTTGGTTGGTTGGTTGGTTGGTTTTGTTTTTAAGCCTCTGTTTTGTTTTGTTTTGTTTGTTGTTTTTAAAGATAATGGAGACCATCTCTGTGTCTGTGACATGCCATTTGCAACATGGAATCATGACACAATTTTACGTTACAGAAGCAAGGTCTACTGCACATCGCTCCCCCCCCCAAAAAAAATAGTGAAGCTAACGCAAATGTCTATACATCAGAGCATAAGTTCCCAGCAAGATCCAGTGCAGGAAGTCCTACCAATCACAGCAGATCCCACGGTGGCTGTCCCCAAGATGGCTGCCAGTGTCTAGAGATGTGGCTTCTTACACCACACTTAGCAAATCATCTAGGTGTGATTGTGTGTGATGTAGAGGCCAATGGTGAGGGAAAAAGAGACACAAGCATTTTACAGGTACAATTCCATCTTCTTCTCAGAGAAGGTGGAGCAGAATAGTGCACATGGATGCACGGTGTCTCCATGGAATCTAGATACTGTTGCGTGTGCTGCATAAAAGCTGGATACTTGACAAATTTTGGTGAAGTGTCTGAGATTTATATCAGTGGTTTCACTGGAAAGAACTCTGAAATCTATACTTAAAATAGCCATTGCCTATTGTCAGAAGAAATGTTGCACATCACGCAAGCGAAGAGTGTGTGACTTAAAATATACAAAATTTACCAAAAGGGCGCTATAGGCTAGCAAGATATGAACAATTTTTAGAACATCACTGAATTCACTCTGCTCTATCCCTGTGTTTTAGTCTCCAGAAACAAAAGCAAACTGTTGTAAGTTATCGTTAAGTAGAGAAATTTTAATACTGGGGGAGGGGGCGGTAAATATCCTTTGTGATGCAGACACTATATAAAAATGAATCCCAGGGTATTGTTCCTAACCAACTGATGACTTAGAATGAACAAGACCCACATGGCTTCCCAGACTCTCATCCTTAAAGTGATCCTAGGCATCTCTACTTGATCCATACCAACCTGCCACCATCCAAGCTTGAAAATAAAGGAATAGGGCCAATTAGTTCAAATTAGTAAGCAAGTTAGTGCATCTCCATCCTACACCAACCCCCCCCACACACACACACACACTCTGGGCCGTGTTTAATCTGCTGCTTTGTTCATTTTGTGTTCTTTTCTTTGGCATCCTAAGCATCGCCGTGTGACTCGCATCCGGTGGTAGTGTGAAACATATAATAACTTCTAAATTATCTGCTTCCTGACTTTCAGTGTAATTAGGGACAGAATAATTATGTTCATGTTCTAATATCAAGCACCATTTTTAAAATATATATATGGCCCTTCTGAATGAGAAAAGTTCCCAAAGCTTGAACAGTATGAGACCAGAGACAACACAGATGTGTCTGGGGCCCCGGGCAAAACCTGGGGGCCATGTGGACCACAAAGAGGTCAAACTGCCTAGCTCTACAAAGGATGGAAGGACAAACAAGGGCCAGTTTAAATGCAGTTAGTGGGTGACTTTGACTGAGAGCTGGACCTTTTATGGCTATTACTTAGCTTGGCATTTGCTTACTCGTCATCTCCTGAGTGAGCCTTCACTCCTTTGCCATCACAGGAATTCTTCTGCAGAACTGGCCCAGATCTCCAGGAGACTGTTCATCTCTTGTGTCCATCCCAGAATTCCTTTTTCCTTCTTTAATCATGGTAAACACACACACACAATAGAAGTTTATCATCTTAACGATTGTCAAGTATCTAGCTCATTACTACATTCAGACTGCCATCAGCAATTCCCCGGGACTTTTTATCCTGCAGAACTGAACATCTATATCCATTAGGCAATGGCTACTGATTTCTTCCTCCCTTACCTCTGGCCTCTAGCCCCTGTTAGTCAGTACTGCACTTCCTTGTTAGTTAGACACCTCATATGCGTGGAATTTAATGTTTGTCCTCATGGGGCTGGTGTAACATCATCAAGACTTATCCATGTCATTACATGTAACAGGACTTCCTTGTGTTTGAGGTTGACTAATATTCCCCTATGCTTGCATGACACATTGTTCACCTAGCCACCGTTGACAGACATTTGAGTTGCTTCCACCCCTCTAATGACTCTGCTGAACAAGGATGCTGTGAACACAGGAATGCAGTGAGCAGCTCTTAAGATGCAGAAGATGATAACCACACAGAGGCATGGCCACCATGATTTAAGCGATTTTCACCTCACATGAACTTGTAGCCTATTAAATAATAACAAGAGAACTGAATGTATTGAAAGGTCTTATTGGCTCAGAGCCCTTTGACTTGCAGTCCTACGTGGCAAAGAACTTGCCCTAGCGGCTGCCCTTTACCCATGCCCACCACACCTAGACACTGGCTGCTTTCTTAATAGCACTGGGCCCTGTCTCTACTGACCTTGAAGCTCAGTTAAGCTAGACTGGTATGACGTCACTGCTCCCTTTGCAAGAATAATGCCCAGAGTTTGCTGGTTGGTTGGCTTGTTTTGTTTAGTTTTTTTTGTTTGTTTGTTTTGTTTTGTTTTGTTTTTTTTCCCAGTCTTGGCTGGCACTGTCCATTATTTGATTCTGAAAATATCAAGAAACATGGTTTGGGGCCAGAATCGCTGATCATGTCTGCTGAGCATGAAGAAGCACCAAGAAAGGCTCTACCTCTATAGAAAGTGACTTCGGTGACAAACCTCAAATGTAAAAAGATAAACAAAATAAAATTTTAGTTGCCATCATGAAGTTTTTTGGGAGCCATAAAAAATAAGAAAAAAGTCAACTCATTATTAAGCATCCAGTATCCATGCAATTCCTTCCATTGCTTTCCTGGGCTCAAGTACCAACTTAAATACACCATCCCTAAGCCTTAATATTACATCTCCCCTGAGTCCTTGCCACTTCCCCTCCCTCCCCTGACATTCCTCTTTGGAGTCTCTCTCACCTTTTCTTTTTTTAGATGTATTTATATATCATGTATACAGTGTTCTATCTGCATGCATGCCTGCACACCAGAAGATGGCATCAGATCCCAGTATAGATTGTTATGAGCAACCAACTGGTTGCTGGGAATTGAACTCAGGATCTCTGAAAGAGCAGGCAGTGTTTTTAACATCTGGGCAATCTCTCCACCCCCTCTTACCTTTTAATATCCCACTCAGTTACTTTTTATATCTTGACTCTAGATTGTTCTGTGAGGACAAAGATCATGTCTGCTTTGTTCTTCAGTACATCTTTCTTTTATCTCCTACCCACAATGCCTAACACGTGACACTCAAATAAATACTTGTTGAATGAATGAATGAATCCATGAGCTATCACCTGACAGTAAGTGTAGCAAACTCTTTGGAATCTACACAATCCCTTAGGCTCAATGCCTGACAACCATATTGAAATCACAAACTTGTCTGTTCAAGACAACTGAGCTCATCAGACTGGCCCCATCAGCTCCAGAATTTAGCTGAATTATAACTGCCAAGTGCTGCTGTGGCTACATGAGGTGGTTAGAAACAGAGGCAGTGAGGTCAACACTAAGAAGGAAGGAGAGCTAATTTCCCTCCAGGGAGTGACAGAGAAAGGCAGAAAAGCCAGGTACCTGGGTTGGTGGTATTTTTTCCTGTCCCAGCCCACCAAGGATTTCAAACATACACTCATACTCTTGCAATAAATTCCTTTTCTTATTCATGCTAGCTTGTATGGACCTCTGCCCCTTACAACTACAACAGCCCTAACCAAGAAGATCTGAAAAGTCGTTCCTGGTGCCAATGATAAATGTGTTTGACTTCATCAAAGTGATATTCTGATGGATCTGCGGTCAAATGCGAATGCTTGTCTTTTTTGCACTTTGTTGGTTCATTTAGAATCGCTTGGGTCCGGGGTTCGCTCTGTGATTTGAAGACAGGGCTCTTTCTGTGCCTTTTTCAGATGATAATGCAGACGAAATTTTCAGCCCAGCCCTCCATCAAACCAACATCATCTCGAGGAGGCATAATTATGGCTGCTATTTGGCTGGCTCCTAATGGAAGACAAAGCAAACAGTGCGCTAAGAAGTTATTTTCAATGATGACACTTCAAACAACACAGAGAAGGGGGCCAGCCAGCAAGTCGGAACTCCTGTAGCCCAATCTGTAGCATTCTGTCCTCAGAGGTCCTACCCCATGATAAGGACTGACAGTAGCTTTCCTTTGGTGGGTGAGTTGCAGTTACTCTAGCAGGCTATGAAATGGTTCCTGCTGGACCTGAGTGATCCAAACAAATTTTTAAAAAAAGATCTTGATTAGCAAAGAATCATACTCAACAATAGCTACTTCAGGATCAACTGGTAACATTGATATAAAACAGAGGCCAGGGTCTGCTTTCATTCATTTTTGTTGTTTCTTTGTAAGTGCAACTGTCCAAGGCCACAGCAGAAAAATGTATCTTCAAGTTCCTATTCAGTTGTGTGGCTGCTTTGAAGTTCAAAATTATGCAAATATTAGAGGGGCTAAGGCGGGATGTGACTCGGTGATGGGATGCTTGCTTAGCATGTGCAAGGTTCTGGGATCAATTCTCAATACACCCCCACCCAACACACACACACACACACACACACACACACACACAGAGTACAAATTTTTCCAAATGTTAAAAACTGTAAAAGTCATTACCGATGGTAATGCATTCTCGTTTGATGCTGCACACCCGGGGAGGGGTATAATTAGAGAACAGTTGGTCTGTAGTCCAATTATTTAGCCACTCTGCTTCATGAGAGAGAAATTTGGCTTAGTCAGAAAAACATCAAACTGCACGACACATCCTACTGCTGTAAAATAATTGTGTTTCACATACACAGTAAATGTGTCTGAAAAGTGGGAGGATACGAGAAAATAGCTTCAAGACATGCAGGAGACTTGGCTGCCATCAAGCTTTCGAACACCGTGGGTTTTTTTTTTCCTCCCAAACATTGCATAAGGCTCGCAGAGACAATTGGGTTTGTGTGTAAATACAATTGACTGGTTCTCGTCCCAGAGACCCTGCTTCCCACTCTCCAGCTAATACTATTTCCCTTTTTGTTCCGCCTCATTACTTCAAGCTTCCCTTACAGTTCTAAAGCTAAGTAATTTCTCTCTCTACTCTCTTTCTGCACCTTTACAAATATTTGCAAACGGTTAGCATGCCCTATCCTGGTACTTAACAATGAAGCAAAAAACCCCCTCGGTGTCTTTAACACTTAATAACTAGGCCAGTGTCTTAACTGCTTCTCTCTCCTACAATTTCAGCTGTCTAACATGTTATGGTAATTATCTGGTGCATTCCTCTACAGCGCAATGTTGAATTCAAAATTCTCTTTGCACTCCTTAGACAATTCTGGGTTGGTTGAAATTGCTCTATGCTGTTATCAAAGCCACCATAAACATATGGGGGGGGGAGCCTTTACTGAGTCCTGGATATTAGGAGAGCATGGTCACAAGACAGTGAGCAGTAGAGGCAGATCTGGTCTACTGTGTGGCCATGAGCAGATGACTAATTCTGTGGATCTTGTTTGTTTAAAGAGTTCACACATCTTGTCACTGGGATGTCTTCTAGATCCCGGTAGCCTGGTTTTCGAGCATCCCTTTGAAGACTAAGGTCAGTCAAGTCGTTCCTTTCTAGAAGCCTGTACTTGTGTCTGAGCCTTACAATGAAACCAAACTCCAAGCCTGCCAAAGCCTCGCCCACCCAGGGTTCTAGCTTTTCCTATACAGCTTCCTTCATCCTTTCCCATCTGTTTCAGACTCGATTCATCCCAATAAGAGTTGGAGACAAGGATTTGAGTCCAAGACATTTGAGTGAGAAGAAACTAATAAGGGAATGAGGAGGTGACAATGGAAGGAAACCAGGATAGAGTGTGTTATTGAGGAGCTTGTCACGATGAGCAATCAAAGTTTGATCCCACAGAGGTCTCCTGGTATACAGCAAAAAGTACTCAGCCTGCCTTGAGTTATCCCACTGAAGGATAGCCCCCATTCACAGAAACTCATGGACTCCCACAATCTTGCCATGTTGTCTTAGTTAGGGTTTCCATTGCTGTGAAGAGACAGCATGACCAAGGCAATTCTTATAAGGGACAACATTTAATAGGGGCTGGCTTACACTTTCAGAGGTTCAGTCTGTTATCATCAAGGCAGGAAGCATGGCAGTGTGTGGGCAGACATGGTGCTGAAGGAGCTGAGAGTTCTACATCTTGATCCAAAGCCAGTCAGAATAAGCCTGACTTCCAGTCAACTAGGAGGAGGGTCTCCAAGCCCACCTCCCACTGTGATACACCTACTTCTACAAGACCACACCTCCTAATAATGCCATTCCCTGGGCCAAGCATATTGAAACCACCACACATGCCCAGTCTGATGATGTAGTATGCCAGAAAAAGCCATCCTGGACTCAGGGTTGCTGAAAAAGTATCTCATGGATACAGGTAGGATCCAGCACTCTGCTCCACTGGCTGCTAAAATCCAGCTTTATGTGTTTTCCAGTTCTTTTCTCTTAAGGCCTATGTACAAATAGACCTCTCTGATTGGACATTTCACAAATAATCTTCTCAGTATGACATCTCTTTCTCCACTAAGTCTTCCCTGGGCTTCTTCATTACCATGCTCTCCAATGCTTTGCACAATTATTTTGATTTATTTTGCACTGTCTCCTTGTACCAGGTTATAAGCTGCACTTGGTCTGGAATCATGGATGTTTCATTTGCTGATGTGAAGCCAGCAAACAATAAATAAATGGCTGTTACTTTCTACATTGTTCTTTGTAGCATGTAGTTTGGCCTATACCGCTTTGTGTTCTTGGCTGGTCCCATGCATGCATCTGTCCAGGGGCTATCTCAGATCCATGAATAGAAAACACACACACACACACACACACACACACACACACACACACACACACACACACACACATACACACACACACACACACACACCAATTATTCTTAAAATGTCTTGGCTAACTTAAATGTCTGGGGATACCTAAACCTTCCCTTGACCAGTTGGGGAAGAAGCCACATGGTGGTTGGCTTTTCTCCTGTGGCTACTCTGTCCCTTTCTTCCCCATCTCTGATTCTCCTTGCATCCTACCCATACAACTCCCATGCTCAGCCATTGGCTATTAACACCTTTACTGATAGATCAAAAACCAGTTGAGGGCAAGGACCTTTTGTGTCAGTAAACACAGATCCCCGATTAAATCAAAGCATGAGAACTACCTACCTACAATTCTCACATGAGTAGATTTTTGAAAGCCTACAATTTGTGGGAAAACAATCCATAAAAACTAAACATGGTTTAGTGGGATAGAAAACTTTCTTTCATGAGGCTCTGTATTGAAAAGGACTCATTTTGTGGTCTCCTATAGGTGGCTTGTAGGTACTTCAGCTTTTGTGACTTAATAAGGATGTCAGCAGATACAAGCAGGGTTTTAGGATATTAAAGATTCGGAGATGGGTCTTCAACCTCAGGTCCCCGTGCTTGAGGCAATAATGGTGATAATCCGGGCATCTGAGGATTTTGCTCAACCTCGCTGATTCTTCTGTATCTGTGGTTAGGTGTTTATTTTGCAGCCTTTGCATTTTGAACATGCTGTGAAACACATGTCGAGATCAGAGGACCAATTGCTAGAGTCAGTTCTCCTTTCCATTGTGTGGGTCCCAGGGACTGAATTCAGGTCATCAAGCTTGCAAGTAAGCACTTGACCTGTTGAGACATCTACTGGTTGAAATTTCTTAAATATCACCTAAGGACCAATAAGCTTCCAGTCTATTAGTTGAGAAAAACAAAAGGATCCTTGTATATATTCTATGTACTCATAAAATTCTTTGGTTTAACTTTTTAACGATAATGACTAGACCACAAATACAGTGCTACAAAGCTCTGCAAACTGAACCTGTTTCTTTGTCTACAAAAAGTGGTGACTTTAGGTAAAAATCAAGGATGTCAAACAACTGCTGAGTCACTATTAGCTAAACCTATGCTCACAGCATACAGCACTAATTAATAGTTTCACTCCTTCACTGATCCAAAATGTGATCTTAGAAACCTGGCAGGAGGTCAACATTGCAGATAACAAGCTACACTGAAAGACTGGTGATATGACAGTGGGATTACACGTGACACCAGAAAAACATTTCACTTTTGTGATATTTTTCTCCAACACCCATAACTCCAGTGTAATCATGAGAAAACAAAACAAAATACCACAATAGTAAACTTCAAAGCTGTCACCAAAAAGAAAGTAGAAAGATGTGAAACTCTTACATATCAGAAAACAGAAAGGGGGGCTGGAGAGATGTCTCAATGGTTAAGAGCTCTGACTGCTCTTCCAGAGGTCCTGAGTCCAATTCCCAGCAACTTCATGGTAGCTCACAACCATCTGTAATGGGATCCGATGCCCTCTTCTGGTGTGTCTGAAGATAGTGACAGTGTCCTCACATATATAAAATAAATAAATCTTTTAAAAAAAGAAAGAAAGAAAGAAAGAAAGAAAGAAAGAAAGAAAGAAAGAAAGAAAGAAAGAAAGAAAGAAAGAAAGAAAGAAAGAAAGAAAGAAAGGAAACCAGAAAGGGGATATAACAACTAAGTGTGATACAGTATCTTGTTTTTATTTGGTTGGTTAGTATTTTGTCCGGGCACAAGTTTGAGCCTACAACTTAAGCATGCTGGCCAAGCACTTTGCCACTGAGCTATATCCCCAGCAACAATATAATACCTTGAATAAGATCCTGGGTCAGGAAAAAGCACTAGTAAAAGAAAAGGTAGCCAGATGAAATCAAACTAAAGTCTGGAGTTTCTAATTTCTTAATTTCAACAAATACAAAGTTTGTTATCTGGTAGATTAGCATTTGTGGGAGAAAGTTTTGCATATATGAGAATTTGTATTATTGTAGTAAATTTTCTATAAATCTAAAATTATTCAAAAATCAAAAGGCTACATTTTGACCAAGTAAGCTGTATACCCTCATTATCAGTTATGAGCATGTTCAATGTACGTAACCTCTCTGTCTCTCCTTTTCCATAATTTAAGTATCTTTCTTCTTTTCAAATATTTTGCTGCAGATAAAGAACACTGAAATTAAATGCTTACTATCAAAACTTGTGGTTAGAACATCTAGCTTGGGGCATGTAATAGGAAATAAATGATCCTGCCAAACTCAGTGTTATTCTTTCCCACATTCAAATAATTTAAGAGTTGATCTACTGCCATAGACTTCCTTAAATTAATGTCTTTTAAAATATAATTAATTTTCAAAATATCTTTCACTTACGCTCAAATTTAATTGCAAAGTTTGAGATCTGGGCATAGGCAGAATTTATTGAGTCCTTTTGATGCTAAAAAGCACTGCTGCCCTTAACACCAGCAATGAACTAAATTGCCGCAAATCTTGTACTAATGCCCTCCAGATGACATGTGCACTGTGAGAGTCTTAGAAAGATGCATGCAGCTTTTCCCTTGAAGACACATGCCAAGAAGAGGACTCACGCTTTCTGTGTACTTATGGATCCCATAACTCACTGTCTAGGTGAAATGGGCTGCTTTTGAAAACTTAGAGACCACAACCTTCACTTTTCAGATTGTAGAGCTAGCAGATTTCATTTACAGTATATTGCAACAAGTCCCTGGGAGTTTCTGCCAGAGCCTGTAAATCAGAAACAGTTAAGAAAAATGTTCAAGAGAATTTCCTATTTCTGCAGACAGAGAAGGTTGAAAAATATCAGAGGTAGAGTTATGTGGTGTGAAATGATGCTTTCTAAGGGGCTCTTTTGAGCAGTTTATTAAGAATTTGTCAAAGACATTCCTAGCACTCATCAGTGAATTAGACATGTATTAAATGCTTATTGTAGCATTTAAAGATCATGATACTTACCACTTAGAATCTACTTAACACGCTCAAAACATTTTCAATACTAATTAAATATCCTCCCACGTGTATCTGTGTAGAGAAATAAGCATTTAGAGGAGGAAGAAATACCTAGACACCCAAATAAAAAAAATCCATCAAAGAAGACTTGGGAAGTGGAGCACGATATTAAATATGTAAGGCAAAAGCATAGCATCTTGAATTCCAGCCAGAAGTCTAAGCTAGGTCCCCAAACAACCATTTGGAGTTCAATCTTTTCATCAAAATGAGCCTTTGTGCTTTTTTGTCTTCCTAAAGTTTTAGCTGCCCTAGACAGACTCTTTTGAGGGTTAGGCTAATTAGGTGGAGCAAACAGAGAAAACTAGTAATTCTGTCTTCCCAAAAGGAGGTTTGTCCTCTCAGAGTCTGGTGCAATGGATACAGTTCAGACTTTTCAGGCTCCCTGATTTCCTCTTTCTTTATGTTTTCAGATTTTCAAACGTACATGTTCCTTCCCGATGGGATTGGCACTTTGGTAGAGAGAATAACCATTGGGGAGTTGACCTTCATGGGTAGTTGTTTTCTACTTGAGAATATGAGGCACGCGTGCAAAATCTAGACAATGCATGTATGAGCCAGGCAAGCAGCATAGGACTACGTGGGGGGAGGTGGAGACTTGTGGGAAGGAGAATGGAGGAGGTGGGGGAAGCAAAGATGAATCTAGTGCTTCCTCTCATCTGCGGAGTCTAGACTTTAAAATATATACAGGAAGGCAAATGTGAAGCTATGTAGACAAAGAGACCAGCAGCAAGAGGGGCAAGAATGGGCTGGCCAACTTGCAGGAAAAGAAAACCTAGAACTAGTCTCACTCAGATTGACCGTGCTAGCATCCTGTTCCATGGAATCAGCCTACTTTATCCAGAAGTACATAGAACTGTTTTAGCATTTTCCAAAAACTCTATGTTATTTGAGAATACAGAAATGCTGGGAGCCATATGAGCAACTGGTTCAGCTCTAACCCATATGACCTTGGCCTAGCTGCCTATATCCAAGAAGATTGGGTTTGCTATCAAAAGTGTAGGTGTTGCTGGAAGCATCCCTTCTTTGAGGATAATTCGGATAAGATATGAGATGAGACATACATAATGCCTAGCTCAGGCCAAGTAACCACAAATACTGTCTACTATTATGATAGGCATGTAAAGGGGTTGCCGGAGCCTTATTGCTTCTGTGTGGCTGGTGGAAAGGCAGTGCAGCATCACCTGGTAGGTCAGAAGACATAATCTCAGGTCTTTTTCTGGGTCTACTAAGATAGAATCTGTATTTTAACATGGTCCCAGACCACAATATAGGGGGAAACCCACAAAACCTCAGGTAAAGTCTGCATTTCTAATAAGCTCTCTTCTTCCTTGCTTCTGGACCGTAGCCTATACTTAGGGTAGCACATCAGAGTTTGAGAGGCGCTGCCTTGACAAATTTGTGTTTCTGTCCCTCTCAGATGCACAGGAAGAAGTAGTTCCAAGACTGGCTTGTTCAAGTCACACACCCAGGCACAGCAGATCTGACTCTTTCTTCTGAATAAAAGGTTTGGGTCACAAATTGTCAGAGCAACGTAGTTCTCAATGAGCACACTGGGTGGTTTGAAATGGACCGTCAACCAAATACTGGGCTTCTGTACGCATGTCAAGGTGAGCCACTAAATGCTTGTGTTAATGAACGCAATGCTATCATTCACAACAGAGTCACTGTTAGATCTAGCAAATTCGCAATTAGCAGTAATTTTGCACCTGCTGTCATGGGAAGATGGCATTTCCTTTAATTTAGCTTGATGCTTTGATGATACTGTGGGAACAGCAGAGACAAGGCACTATCCACAACATCCTCGAGAAGGCACGCAGGCTGTATCTACCAGTGACTAACGAAGCCTTCTAGCATTCTTGGGATCATCTGCCCCTTCTCCTATCTTGCTTCTCTGTCTGCCATGGGACAGAAGTCACTGGAGTAACAAAAAAATACCTGGCTTCTCTTTAGGGGAAACCCTCCCCAACAATACCTAAATATGAATGGAACCAGAACAGAAATGTTTTAGGGTGAAGAGAGTGGGGCAAGACTAGAAAATCAATTTGTAAACAACTTTTTAAGAATGACTCTTAACCTCAGAACACTAAATTAAGATTGCTCTGACCAAGCCTTCCTGTAGATGGATCTACTTTCCAGTAAGACCCTGCTTCAGGGGCTTAGGGTCGGCCCTTCCATGTGGACTGTCTTAGGCTGGAGGATCTGTCTAAAGCAGTCATTAAGGAAGAGAACCATACAAAAGCATTCATAGACTGGCCCCACCTGGTATTTGGACTCCCCAACCTTCACAATAGTGATTCAAATAACTCTTCTTTGCTTATATATGATCCAATCTGTGGTATTCTGTCATGACCCAAATATACTCACTGGTTGTTTATTAACAACCCAGTCTACAGTGTTGTTATAGCAATAAAATATGGGCTGGGGCAATGTGAAAAGCAGAAGGGTTTTGTCTGCTCAATCTTCAAACTGAAATTTGGTTTATGCCAAGTCACTCCTTAATTAAGACCATTCCAAGCCTCAGTTTCCCCCTCAGTGTTGCTCATAAGGGGAGGAATATCACAATTTGGACTAACTAACTATATGAAATTTATTGGTCATGCTAGTTGAAAGGGGATCATAACTGGGAGCTGGGGGTCGGTGGAGCCCACAGATCTTTGTCTTTACTAGCGTGTACTCCACTGAGAGCAAGCACCAGCCCTAATGGTTTCCATTCCTTGATGATGAAGGATTAGGAAATGTCTACCTTTTCCTATGTGACACAAAGCTTCGGTGGCAATCTGTAGGGTGTGTGCTCAGCCATCTAATCACTGGGGATTGAGACACAGTATGACCTTACAGGGCTGAAAAGGAAGAGCCACCTATCACTCTGCTCCACAGGTCCATACCTGTCTTCCCTGGATGCCTCTCGGGAGTATTCCACAGGAGTCAAAAGGGCGTGCCTCGAAACTGGAAGAATCAGGGTGGCATCTGATCATGTGACCTTGAACAAGTCCCTTGGCCTGGCCTAGCTTGGGTTTCCTCACTTATAAACTAAAAACAAAAAGTACTTCATAAGGCATTACAAAGCCCAAATGAGATGATAGGGTCGCATATGCGTGGCTCGGCGATTAGGAAAGACTATTTAAAAAATAAAATGGGCAATGGCAAGTTCTGTTTTTGGTTTTCCTTTGTGCATTTCTGAGACAAACATCCAGGAGGAACAACTTACAGGGAGGAATGGTATTCTTTGGTGCCCTTGCAGTGGGCCTTTGCTGAGGCAAAACACCACACTGGTGGGAGTACTCCATAGAGAAGACTGCTCTTCTCATGATAGCCAAGAAACAGTGAGAAACCAGAGGAGCCAGGGACATGCTACGTCCTTCAAAGGCACTCCCAAGTGACTTACTTCCTCCAGCCAAGCCCTACCCCTTTATTTCTATTGCCTCTGCTGGATAACCCCATCAAATCACAAATCTACCGATGAAGTCAGAGGGCTCCACCCTCTAATCTCCTGCCTAAAGGCCTGCTTGGATAGTAGAGAAAAAAATCTTTACCACATGAGCCTTTTAAAAGGAGAATTCCCATCCCAACAATAACAATGATGTTGATACTTACTTAAGTAGAAAAAAACAACAACAACAAAACTACAAAAAACACAAGAGGAAAAATTTAGGAAGGCTTTATCATTCGTGGACACACTCTCCAGCAGCTGGTGGGCACCTACTCAGACGATTAATGGTCCCTCAAAAAATAAGAAAAAAACCTCCTCTCATCCAGCCCCAGTTCCTGCCTATGTTGCTTCCCCCTTGAGAAAAAAAAAAAATAAGAAAAAAAAAAAAAAAAAAAAAAAGAGCCCATCTAGGGAAACTCAAAGAGATTCTACAATTCTCTGGAAAGGCAAATTACTACCCGGTGTGTTAAATAAGTGATGACTTGCTAGTGTACAGGCACAAAGTCAACATGACTCCCCGGTGAAACATAATTAACTGTAAGCTATTTTAGTAAACATGAGACTTTGTTATCTGGGGGAGGAAAGGTGGGATACCTTGAAATCAAAGCATTTTCCACAAGGATGTTTGCTATTTCCTGTTTCACAGGGTCGGGGATGGATACCAAATTATAGGAAACATCATTATGGGTGGGTTTTTCTTAAGGTTCCTGATGCTGCTGTTCTTTAAAAGATGTCTTGCTTTCCTTATGTTTGCTCCTTGGAGGTTCAGACGACAATTGAGGCTGATATTAAAAGGCAATCATTACCCAGAGCCCAGAGGACAGAGACTCAGCAGGCCACATATGAGATGCTTGATTCGAGTGGTGGTAAGAGGGTTTTTAATTACTCGGCTTTGGGCTCAGGTATCGCTTTTCTGGCCAAACAGCAAGGCAAGAGATGCTCTCTAACTGGATCAGACCGCTTTCCCCCTACCAGCCCCAGGACTGAAGCCATCTTGCCTCACAGGAGAAGCTATTTTAAACTAGTGTCTTAGGTAACACAGGGAGAGGAGCTATTTTGAGTTTTCTGAGGCTCCTGGGAAGAAGAAGAGCTGGGAAGAGGACAAGGCTTGTCAGTAGCCAACATTTCTTCTGGTACCCACCAAAACTCTGATGAAACTACGCCAAAGTCAGTGACAGTAAAAGAATATTTAAGAGCAGAGGCATGGGGGCTGATTCCCAAAGGCCTTACCCCAACACGAGGGCCACGGGGAATTCCCCAACAAACCGGTATTGAGATGCAATGTATGATACAAGGTGTAAAAAAAAAGAACCTGAGGGATATGGAGGGACACTACTGTAACCCTAACATAGCTCTGTAATATTCTAGATGGCTGTGTGGAATATAGTCATTTATTCTACATATGTTTCACAGGCCGGCCTATACATCAGGCTTTATACTGTTATTTATAAAATAGGCACAATAGTGTGTCTCTCATGGGCTGTTATGACTAGAATCTACATTAAGATACACGGCGCTATGGTGCACATGTGAGTATCTAATAAATACCAATTACTACTAGTAAGAAGTAGAGGCATCCAGGCATTGGGATAGGAAGGAAACAGAGCTGTCAGCAGACTGTGAGGGTTGCCCTGTCTCTCAATTCTAGGACTGGGGAGATGGCTCAGTGGCTAAAAGTGCTTGCCATGAGAGCAAGAGAGGATGATTTCAAATTCATAGCACCCATGGAAAAGCCAGGCATGGCTGCATGTGCCTCTCACTCTGACACTGAAGAAGAGAGACAGGTGGATCTTAGGAACTCATTGGCCAGCCAGCCTAGCTCAAATGGCCATCTTCAGATTCAGTGATGGGGCGTGTCTCAAAAACGTAAGCTAGAAAGTAATAGATGAAAGCAACCAGTATCCTCCTCTGACCTCCATATGTGTACACATGGGAATGTACAGCATTCACACACACACAGACAGACACACACACACACATGCATGCACATGCTTATGCACACACACAAGCAAACATACAAACACCCACATGCACACACAAACATGCACACACAGATGCTTGTGTTCAGACACACGCACACAGAAATGCACATGCCCATTTGCACATACCCCACTGTATATATCCTGAAAGGCCTGGCAGGTGTGTTGAGCACAATCATTAAGTAATTGGCAAATTCTATCTTCCCAGGGGCTGGAATTAGCAGCAAATTCCCTTACCCATACCATGAGGCTATAAGTTAGGCAACAACTAGAAGTTGGTGACGGAGGGGATAAGGAGAGAGAGGCAGGTTTTTTCTGAAGGAGCTCAAGACTGGAGATTTGAGCAGTGACTTTGGAAGCAGAGAAGCACACAGAGGACAGCTATTTGACGCTAACAAAGCCCCTAGAACTGGTAGGAGAGAATGAAAAGAGTGTGCAGGGTTGGGTATGAAGTTCAGCTGGCACAGTGCCCACTTAGCAAGTATGACGCCCCAAGTTCAAATCCCAGCAGTGTATGAGTGTAGAGGCACACACCTGGAATCAGGAGGTGGAAGCAAGAGCATTACAGGAAGTTGGAGGCTGGTCTGGGTTATGTGAGACTCTGTCTCAGAAACACACAAGAAAATGAGAAAGAGGAAAGATGGAGAAAGGAGTGGGGAGGGTGGGAGGGAGGGAGGGAGGGAGGGAGGGAGGGAGGGAGATGGAGAGAGGGAGAAAGGGAGGAAGGGAGGGAAGGAGGGAGGGAGGGGGAGAAGGACAGAAGAGGGCATAAGAGTGTGCCTGAGGCAGAAAATGACCTCCAGGCAATGGGCACTGTGAAAGGGTATATTTGGCTCACTATTCTAGGCTGTAGTCTGACAGCAGGGCAATTCCAGTGGTTTTCTTCCACACTTACATTGAGCAGAAAGTCAATGCCCCCTTAACAGGATGGCAAGTCAGAGAATATCACTGTTAATGGAGTGTTCTTCTCCACAGTTTATAAACGTGCACATATGTAAACAGGTATCCTGCTATACAGATCACCACTGTTTCCTTGACACAATTTAGAGTGTTCCTATCCAGACCGGCTGTCCTTGCTCATTGTATCCCTGGCATCAGATACAATGCGTTTCACCATCACTTTCCATCCACCTATGTATAGCTGTTATTTAGGATAAAATCTTAACTACAAGGTGTCTGGATAAGGTATATGAACACTTAAAATTGAGGTGACATGTTCCCAAAATGCTTGCCCTCTCAAAACAAACAAACAAACAAACAAACAAACAAACACAAAACAAAACAAAACACCAATGGTTTTCATCTTATCTATCTGACCTGCTTCTTTCAATCCTGTAACTGTGACCACAGTTTCCCATGGATTGGACTCTTTCCATAGGTATTGGCTTGCCAGGACTGCAACAACATGGAGCCACCAACCAGAGGCTCAAACAACAGACACTTATTTCATAAAGTTCTGAAGGCTACAAGCCCTAGGTCGACGTAGCCGTTCTTCCTAGAGATGACCTCCTTTGATAATAGATGCCTGTCTTCCTCTTCACAGGTTCTTCCCTCTGTATGAGTCTGTGTTCTGATCACTTTCTCTAAAGGACACCAGTCATTTCATACCAGGGCCATATGACCCTGCTTTACTTTAGTCACCTATGTAAAAACCCTAGATTAAAACCAACATCTGAACCTTGGAGGGGACAGCTTAGTCTCAAGCACTGTCTGTACTCTTGAGTGCTGGTATTTGCATTTCTGAAAAGCCCAATACAAAGAAATGACCAGTGTTTCTTATTAATCAAATGGGCAATATTCTACAGCGCCATGGTCATCACCCCATCCCTGGTCCATGACTCCATCCAGAGAACAAGATAGACACCAGTCTAATGCCCTGAGTTGGAAAGCTAACCGCCACACACTGGCTCCGTGGGCTCAAGCCTGCTGCTGCCTAGACTCTGTTTTATCATCAAAGCACAATGGTCACAGCAAAGGCAACCCAAATGGAAATCCTATGTGAAAGTCGGGTGTGAATACTGTTCGCAGTCACCATCACCTTTTGTGACAGCTCCTCCCTTCTTCAAGCTTGTGCACCATCCCCAGTCCTCTTAGGTCCCCTCAGAGATCATTATCCCCACCAAGAGAATTGCTTCCTATACAAACAGTCTCCAAAGGCAATTAGGGCTCACGCTCCTACTCTCCTGTGCTTGTGAAACCTGATGTG
Source organism: Mus musculus (assembly GCF_000001635.26). Lineage (NCBI taxonomy): Eukaryota > Metazoa > Chordata > Mammalia > Rodentia > Muridae > Mus > Mus musculus. The sequence goes on from NC_000074.6 coordinate 90,555,600, forward strand.
TCCCATGCTTCCATGAGCATTATCCAGGACTTGGTGACACGGTCCCAGAAGGGACCAATCAGCTTAGGGGTAACAGACGATGACTTCATTGGGAAGGCCATTAATCATAATTATGAAATAATGAAACGGCTGTCAATTTGCCCATGCCTAATAACACCCACTTAATAAGAGACCCTTTTATTTCTCATAGTGGACGTGGAAGGCAAAGGATACTGTTCCTGGGAGCGTTACATGTCTTGGATGGCTGAAGAGGCTTGGCCAGTGGAAGTTGCTCGACTCTTGGCTGGCTGCCTCGACAGCACTCTATGAGCCGTGCAATAACCTTTCTGAAATGCACCACTGCTCCTGTCTTATTGCTTAATTAATCCGCTTCTAATTGATATGGCCATGCATGACCACGGCGGCTTCCCTGCCGTGAGAGCCCATAAAAACATATTTGGTTTTTCTAACAGGACTTTTGAAATGTCAAGAGCATGAACTTCTAAAATGACATCATACTTTCTCAAGAAATGTGAGTCCCATGACTTTGGCCAAATATTATCCTGACATCTAATAAAGCTGCTTAGGTGCACTCAAAGCACGCCTATATTTCAGGGGGCTTAGACTGCAGGGGGGAGGGGGAGGGGAATGGGAAGAGGGAGGATCCATTCTGCATGGAGAGTGGATGCCGCTCGTGCCTTGTGCACCCTCCCTTAGTAAATGTGCTTCCATCCCCTCTTCCCTAATCATGTCATCATCCTGGCTGAAGTCCGGATCAAGCATCCGAGCACTTTGCCGAGTTGTATGAAAGACGGGTGTACAAGCAGACAGATGGGGAAGTGCTTTCCTGACACATGTGGGGACCTGAGTTCAGCTACCCAGAAGCCACGTCAAAAGCTAGGCACAGGGACACACACCTGTAATCCAGTGGTGGTGACATAGGAAGTGGACACTGGCAGATTCCTGGCAGCTCAAAGGCCAGCCAGCCTGGCCGATGTGGCAAACTTGCACACCAAGAGATCTTGTAAAAGGCACCCGGGAACTGAAACCCACTGTTGTTCTCTGATCTCCACCTGTGTACCATGTACACACACAAGCACACGTACACTCATGCATGCATGTCCCTAGGCACACACAGGCACATGCAAACACACATGCAGTAACTAAAAAAAAAAAGAGTGAAGAGTTCAAATCCCAGCTTTGCTCACTTACTGTCACCCCAACATCTTAAATACCAAATTCCTTTCATACATTTGACAGACATTAAAATAACACATCATACAGACTATGTCAGGCCAGGGTGGAAAACAAAGTCTACAAACTCATAGAAACAAATTATGTAATCAAATGTAATCAAAAGCATCTTCAGGCAACCCTTGCCACCCGTGCTGTGGGGCTCGAATGCTCTCCTGCATAGTCATCATGAACATTCGAACATCAGCCAACAGGAGAGACTACATCTAGGCTTGAAACTGTGGGTCCATGAGTCAAATCCAACCCATCCTACTAGAAAGTAGCCACCCTCATGCACAGCTTTCTTCAGGCTGCTGCAGCAGAGCCGAGAGTGACAGCAGATGGGGTGTAACCCAGTCTCAAGTATTATCCACTGACTGGCTCTTTGTCAAAAAAGGTGGTCTTGCCTAATCTAGTAGTAGATTGGGGTTTTTTGGGGGTTTTTGGTTTTTTGGTTTTTTGGTTTTATTTTTTGAGACACGGTTTCTCTGTGTAGCCCTGGCTGTCCTGGAACTCACTCTGTAGACCAGGCTGGCCTCAAACTCAGAAATCTGCCTGCTTCTGCCTCCCAAGTGCTGGGATTAAAGGCGTATACCACCACACCCACTGGTCTTGCCTAATCTAAATGTAAATAACCAGCTCACTTTTTCTTGGTGACCAAGAAACCCTGACAGAGACCAGGGAAGGATGGAGAGTCAGAAACTACTAACCTTGCCTCCAGGGTGATTCCATTCAGTAATAGTTAAACTGCATACCTGTTTGGATTTGGTTGTTGTTGCTGCTGCTCTTTAGTTTGTTTTTTGGTTTTCTTGTTTGTTTGTTTGTTTGTTTGCTTGATTGCTTGTTCGATTGGTTGGTTTGATTTGGTTTTCAAGACAGAGTTTTGTTGAGGTTTGGTCTATTGCTATGTATTTAATACTAAATACTGGCTCTGCCCCCTCTCCCAAAGCTGTCCCCAGGCACAAGAGAATCTACACAAACACAAAGTAATGCTATGTGACCTTGCTCCTTAATTTAAAACTATTGGTTGAATAAAGATGCCAAGAGTCTACAACTGGGCAGAATAGAGGTGGGTAGAGCTTTGGTTCCTGAGCTTGGGGATCTCAGGAGGACCGTGAGGAAGGAGAAGAGATGATAGAGAGTGGAGAAGATGGCTTGGGGTAAGTGGATCATAAAATCATGGCCATGAGGGATGGCCAATTGAAATAAGAGTGGCCCAAGTGGAACATGAGTAGTCATATCTCAGGGTTATATATAGGGAAGTAGATCCTAACAGCTAAGAGGGTAGATATCTGCCCTGCTTTAGTTCTGATTACAGCTCATTATAAATATAAAAGTTTTGTATCTTTTATCTGAGAACTGAGTAACCAAAGGCAGGGTAAAAACCCCAGTTTCAGATTAAATATTTACTACAACAGGGTTTCTCTGGGTAGCCCTGGCTGTCCTCGAACTCACTCTTGTAGACCAGGCTGACCTCAAACTCAAACATATACCTGCCTCTGCCTCCCAAGTGCTAGAATTAAAGACCTGTTTTGGATGAATGAAGTTGTGGACGGCTGGGAGGTTTCAGAAAAGATCATGGCACTCTCCTTGTATAGGAGTCAGATTTTAAAACCAGCTGGAACAGCACCGTGGATCTGATGGCCCTAAAGACAGTCACTTTCTCCCAAACCAGAGCTGGAAGTCAAGGGCGGGCATCAGAGGAGAAGAGAGGCTTGAGGAGAGGCCATGTCACACCGGGCTCACGATGGAGCTGGTGGGATGACTCCAAAGTTTTCCTAGGATGGGCAACTAAGAGTTATGCATAGTTAGGATCCCTTGGCAGCTTTGACAGACTCATCTGTGGCTCGACCAGCTCAGTAGATAAAAGATCAGTTGCCAATTCCTTTCTCCTCTACCACCTTAGCTGCCTTCTGTCTGCCGCCTCCTCGGAGCCCACACAGATTCCAGGTCCTTCCTTCCTAAACACAGCATGGAGACAGGCAATATTAATCATGCTGATTGGGCCTGACCTCCCCTTTTGTAAACTCGTGTCGATGGCCTCGAGCCCATCAGTACCTGTCTCTGTGTTTATATTTTCACAGAGTGGGGCAGGGAGAGTACAGGAAAAGAAGCCCTGGATGTGTAGAGTGTCTCCCAGGCCCAGCCTGAGGTAGAATGAACTTCCAGACGTGATATTCAGAAATGTCTTCATTGCCTCTTGTGGCCACCCCTGATGAACTACAAAACCCTGTGCATGTAGGTAGGGCCTTTTCTGTGTGAACCACCTCCCTGGGAGTGTGTGTGTGTGTGTGTGTGTTTATTTTAGATCAAGAGCAGAGAGCATGGGCTCTTGATTCAAACTACTGGGATATGAGCCCTTTGCTTCTTAGTAGCCAGTGACTTCATAATAAGAGTGTGAACTTCTTCATGGTGCAGTTAAAGAATTTGCAAATGGCAGGCCAGGGAGGAGACCACTCAGAGGGGCTCAGGAGGGCATGAAGCTTGTTCTCGTGCTCTGAGTCGCCATCTTGACATTCATCCAGTTCCTCAGCATGGAGCCCTGACTTTCTGTTTTGTGCTAGGCCCTGGCAAAGACTGTCCTCAAGAGAATGTTTCTTTCACAGAGCCAATGGGACAGACTCGTGTCCTGAAAGTTCTACAGTAGCTGACACATAAAAGCCACTCAACAAATAAATATGCGGAGCAACCACATCTATTTCGTCTCACAACTGAGAAGATGAGTCAACTAGCAAGAGTGGCTACCGATGCTCAGAGCGGTGAAAATCTGCCAAGGCATCACCTAACTTGGGTTTAGTTTAGTTCAACAAATATTCATCTGTTTGTCCATCCGTTCAGAGCTCTGGGGCTCTGGTTATATGGCCACAGGCTTGGGGGAAACTGTGGTGAGTGAGACAGCCTGAGCAGCGTCTACACTCATATCATCTTCAAAGTGTAAGTTCGTTCCTCCAAGCAAACACATTCTGAAACATGGGAGTCCCTAACCTGGAAGATCAGGCCAATCAGATCATGTGCCCTCTCAGATCATGGCTGAGGCCAAAGCACCCTCTAAGTTTTGGGTCATGTCCTTTGAGGGAAGGAGTTTTCCAGCCCTAGCCTTGAAGGCTTGTCTATGCCCCGCTCATCCGAGTTCAGTGTCAGCGAGCACTGCCAAGTTTCTTCCATGAGAAGGCATCCCAGCTTCATTTCCTGTGAAGAGAAAGTCTATATACAAACACTGCTCTGCCCAACGCCTAGGATCTTGCTTATCTGGGAAGTGAATTAAACAAAAGATACACAAGACCTTAGTGGCTATTATGGTAATGTCAATACTGAAGAGTCACCCCTAGTCCACTAAGTCTCCATGAGAAACTAAACTCCGTCCTATGAACCCCTCCATCCACTCTTCCACTCTGAGCCAAAAAACTGAGCTCAGAACTCCCCTGCACCACTCATCCACCCGTCTCCGTATGCTAAATCAGCTTTTCCAAGTCTGTCATGCAGGATGTGCTCCACATCCACGCACACCTGTCTTATAGTATAAGTAGTATTTATCTCAAAATTGCCTTTTCTAAAATTAAATTAGTGTCTTTAAAAGGAATTTTACAACTCTAACATTCAAATAGAAAGTGATTGAACATATATATATATATATATATATATATATATATTTCTAAATTTGATGTTGTTTATTGTATGCACCAATGGATACACTCTAGGAGTCCTGATCCAGTTCATTTTCTCAGCCAATTGAAGATTTTAAAAGGTCAGAAAACCCTTGAGCACAACAGGTAAGCGGTGGCAGGTCAGTGCAAACAGAATCAGCAGTTATTGAGAGTAAGGAAACACACGTGCAGCAGGTGTTTATTGGGGGTGAAAAAAAATGCACACACAGCAGGAATACAGAGAGAAAGACCCCTTGCAAAGTAGAGGCAGCACTTAGGGGTCCAAAAAAATTCAGTCTCTTCTTGAGGGGCTAAGGTTTTAAAGCCCCTAAAGAGTCTTCCTTCCCTACTCTAGGGTTGGTCAGTTTAATGACAGATAACACTGTTGATTAGCCCACAGTTATGGCATGACACATCTAGATCTGTCCTTGAACTTGTTGACCCAGTCCATCATCAATCGCCCTGCAGGCAAGAGAGGAAGTTTGCATGACCTTTGTTTTAAGCTGTCAGGTTTTTGTCTCAGGTCAAGAGATTGGGGAAGAAGTCAGCCATCTTGGAAATTCATCACCTTTACTCTCTAGCCATGACCCCTTTCCCTATCCATCTTGCCTACCAAGGATTCCTAACTCTTGGTAGGCAACTCCTAGTCCCTCACAGTTATCTCTGTACCACAAAGGCTTTGCCCAGCTTGTCTGGGGACACTCAGTTAAACTAAATTCCTGCACCACATTAAAAGCTGTCAATACAATAGTGTGCTGGCTATTTGCAAGTATGTGCATTTTCATAAAGGACCTATAGAAATAATGTGAGGCTCTCAGGCAGCCAGTCATGCTGAGAAGACATTTTTGCTGAGCATAGAGCTTTCTAGCAAGGCTGAGAGCTTAAGGTATGGGCAGCTGCCACCTTAGTCATCTCTGAATAATGCTGCTCCCGGGAGAATGCAGGGGAAAGGTGACCTGCTGTTCCAGGGACCCTGTTTGCTTTCTGCTTCTTGCTGGTTTGCTTTCCTAACTGTAACCATATTAGGAGCAGCTGGAAGGGAGGTCCCTGCAAGAACCAGGTCCCTGATGGAAAAGGGGTCCCTGTCGCTAAACTGATGGAGGGGGTGTGAGATACTGAACAAACACTAACAGGTATCTGCTGAACAGCTGTTCAAGTTCTATCTGCTGGCTCTCGGGGCTGGCCTGAAATTAAAGCGGACAACAGTGGTATGTGTCTCTCCTGTGCTTTCCTGTTCTGTTTTGTGCCCTCCTTTGGAGTCAAGGTTCACCTCAACCTCTCAGGGTCCCACCCACTAATGAGGTAATACTTGACTTTCTCCCCCTCTCCTCATCTACCTGACAATCTTAATCCCCTTCCCTACTCGAGGGCAGAGCATCAATGGCTATGCCAAGCTAAGTGATTTCATAGACTTTGTGGCCAGCTTGACATGCAAAGCACTCCCTACTTTCTGCCCCATGACAAATAACTTCCCTGTATGACTGACATAGAGACATTGATTTCCTTCAGAAAAAAGCATCCCCTGCACCCACCAGGTAGCATCTCGTCACCATGGTCCCAAAGGACAATAACAACAAAAGCCAGTTCTTATTGAGCTCTAGTGTTGGGGTTTCTTCGTATTTGTGACACACTTGTTACTCGGGTACAGAGTCCCTTCCATAGACCATGCCCCACTGTTGAAATAAGATACCCTGAGACAAGAAGACAAGTGAATGAGTTCTGAATGCATCTACAGGCTGGGGAAGAAAGGAGCAAGACCTGAAGCCTCCCTGTGGCTTTTTTAACATCGGAATTATAGCCAACTTACCATCTGTCACAGGTGTTAGAAATTGAACCTTTTTTTCTGGAGTTTTCTCCCCAAATAGCAGAAAAGATCCTCAAGATTGGTTACCTAGCATAAGAGTTAGTCTCCAAGATGTTACCTGTTACCTCTTTCTACCAGGGGTCAAGTCCAACCTTGAAGATATAAACAGCTTCCTCTACTCCCAGTTGCACAGAGCTCCTTTCTCTCCCCAGGCCATGGAGACCCAGTGGTTAGAAGCTTAAAAGCTCACTAAGATCTGAAACATCTCCCAAAGATTGCCTTTTGTCTTAATGCAGCTCCATTCCCACCAGAGCAAGGACAGCCATGCTGCCAGTTTTCCAAGGTAACATGGCTTCTCAATGACCTAGACCTAACCTTTGCATCTCAGAGCAATTGGTCTATAAATCGCACTCAGGCGTCCACTTCCCTAGAAGTTCAGGGAGCTCTAAGACACCTAGCTCAGGGAAGGGGCCCAAATTAGGCATTCACATTGTAACAAAACATAAGCCAAGTCTTCCTGATGACGGCAGAGCAAATAGGTCTGGGTCCAACACATACATCTATTCTACCAACACATACATCTACAGCAAGCAACAAAAATATACAAAGAAAGAAAGAAATGGAGGAAGGAAGGAAAGGAGAGAAAGAGAGACAGAGAAACAGAGACAGAGAGAGACAGAGAGAATGGGTATGTGGTGATACTGCTTTGGCCAGTGACAGGCTGAATGTACAACAGTGTCCATAACGTTATAACAGAGCTGAAATTACCTGTCACTCAGTGATGTTATAGTGCAACACATTGCCCAGGAGTTAGGGGGAGGGGCTGGTATAAGCAAAACCACAAGAAAAAAAAAAAGAACTTGCAATTATGTGTGGTGCATAATATGCAGCAATAAACTGTGTTGTTCACAACAACATCAATTTAAAAGAAACACTATAAAATAGCCTCTGGCAAATCTTCAGGAGCAGTCCAGAAGAAACCATTCTTGTCTTAGTTTTCTGTCTGTTGCTGTGATAAAATTCTCAGGCAAAAGCATCTTAGGGGAAGAAAGAGTTTATGTGGCTTTTCTTTGCAGTCAGGGAAGAAACTCAAGCATGAATTTTAACCAGAACCTATGGAAGAAATGCTGCACACTGGCTAATGCTTAGCTGGCTCTCATATACAGCCCAAGATCACTTGCCTAAGGATGGTACTACTCCTAGTGGGCTGGGCCATCCTCCATAAACTATCCATCAAGATAATCCCAAACAGACATGTGCGCAGACCAATCTGATATAGACAATTCCTCCATCCAGGCTTTTCTTTCTGATGACTCTAAACTGTGTCAAGATGATGCTTAAAGATAATAGGACTGAGGGACAACTGCTGTCTTAGTTGGATCTGAGGCCCAATACACAGGAGGGAATCCATGCTGGGACTATAAATGTGATCAAGACACTTGGCTAGAATAGCCATGGGCCCCAGGGGAGGCCACACTGATGCTATGTTGCTGAATGGCCATGCTGTCAAATTGCCTACTAAATATTTATATTTTTCCAGACTTGTACTGCCTTCAGCTTTTGTCAGACAAGCTTCTTACTGCAGGCCCTGGGGTCTCCCAGCTATATCAGTTGTTGATATATATATATATATATATATACCCAAGGGACTCTTCGGCAGAGATCATCACCCCCATATCCATTGATGCATTATTCACAATAGCAAGGAAACAGGGTCAGTCTACATGTCTATCTGTATGGATAATGAAGGTGTAGTAGTGTGTAGTGTGGTATGGGGGGGGGGAGTGTGGGTGTGTGTATGTGTGTGTGTATAATGGAATTTTTTCAGGCCTAAAGAAAATAGTTACAAAATGTGTGCGAAGTGGATGGAAACAGAAAACACAGAGACTGTTTACAGCACGGAGAGGAAGTAACAGGTGCTTAGCCATAAATAGGACATCTGTGAAGACCTCCCCTCTCGAGCCTCGGGGAACATCACAGAAGAGCAGGTAGAAGGCCTTTTTTTTTTTTAAAGATTTATTTATTTATTTATTTATTTATTTATTTATTTATTTATTTATTATATGAAGTCCACTGTAGCTGTCCTCAGATACTCCAGAAGAGGGCATCAGACCCCGCCACGGATGGTTGTGAGCCACCATGTGGCCGCTGGGATTTGAACTCGGGACCTTCGGAAGAGCAGTCGGCACTCCTAACCACTGAGCCATCTCACCAGCCCTAGAAGGCCTTTTAAGAGCTGGAAGATGAGAAAACATGCTGGGAAATGTTGTCTTATAGACATGGCATGGCCATTAACACCATGACTTCACAACAACTATGGTTCCCTGTACAAGACATGCACAAGGCCACGCCCAAATGTCCAACCTTAGCTGAAGAGCTATTGCCAGCTGATGACTACAGGGAAAGGAGAATCACTGTAACTTTGGGGGTGGCCACTGGCAGGTTGTTCCTGCCACCCTCAATGGACCATTCACAGTCATATGCATAAGGGCACCAACAGTTGGACTCAATGGGTTATAAAATTTTTAATCAAGAGAGAGAGAAGAGGAGAGGGGAGGGGAGGGGAGGGGAGGGGAGGGGAGGGGAGGGGAGGGGAGGGGAGGGGAGGGGAGAGGAGAGGAGGGGAGGGGAGGGGAGGGGAGGGGAGAGGAGAGGAGAGGAGAGGAGAGGAGAGGAGAGGAGAGGAGAGGAGAGGAGAGGAGAGGAGAGGAGAGGAGAGGAGAGGAGAGGAGAGGAGAGGAGAGGAGAGGAGAGGAGAGGAGAGGAGAGGAGAGGAGAGGAGAGGAGAGGGAAAAGGAAAAGAGCTTGAAGCTGGGAGGGATATATATTGGGGAGAGGGGATAAGGGGAGTTAGAAGGAGGGGGTTAGGAGTTGATACAATTAAGATGCATTGTATACATCTATTACATTTTCAAAGAAGACAAAAAAAATCCAAACAACAACAAAAAAAAAACCAAAAAGCCAAGAACAAAAAACAAGAACAAACCAACAAACAAAAACCCACTGGAATCTTCCACCTATACCATTCCTGGGCATAGACCCAAGAGACCCTACTGCAGAGATCAGCACACTGATGCATTATTCACAACAGCAAGACGATCAGCCTAGATGTCCATCAGTAGAAGAATGGATGGATAATGAAGATGTGTAACATGCATCCAATGGCATTTTATTCAGAAATAAATGAAAAAAATTACAAAATATGCTGGAAATGGATCAAACTGAAAAATACTATATTAAGCAAGGTAACCTAGACCCAGAAAGACAAACACCATATGTTCTCTCTTGTATGTAGATCTTTACCTTTAACTGTTAAATATGTGCATGCAGGTGAGAGTAAACATGGATATATGCTCTAGACTGAGACTGCACACACCAACTGTAACTGTAATCTGAAACTGCGGCTATGTGAACACAGACAGGAAGCCAGAGACGGACCAACCAGAAAGGAGGTGGGAGCCTCTGAATGGGACAATAAAACAACAGAAACAAGGCCTACTTGGGAGGAAAGAATCCATCACGGGGTGAAGAGATGAGGGAGGCAGAGGGTGGGTAGAATCTTCCAAATGCACTGTATGTTAAACCTCCATCTACTGCTCTGAAAACTCAGTTAAAAATAAAATACACACTTTTTAGAACTGGGGTTTAAGTCGGCATACAGTAGAGATATATGCACAAGCATGTTTAGTATAGCATTATTCATAATAATGTAATGATGTCAGCTGTAGAGACAGGTCAGGTAAATGCCCATCAACAGAAGAATGCATGGCGTACAGTGCATATTTACAAATGAAGCATCATTGATCAGTGAAGAGAAAGAAGGCTAGGCAGATGGCTCAGTGTACCAGCCCGAAGACTGGAGCTGGGATCCTGAGAGCCAGTGTAAAAGCCAGACACAGTCGCATGTATGCCTGTAATAACAGTCTACTCCAAAGGGAGGTGGGGCAGAGGCGGGAGGATGGCTGGTGGTTGTTGACCACCTCGCTGGGTGTGCACAGCAGTGAACAATGAAAAGACTCTATCTCAGTCAAAGTGGAAAGTAAAGACCAGTGTTCAAGGTCTAAACACACACATACTCACACACACACATATACACACACACACAACTATACAAGGACACAGAAAAACAAAATCATGTTCCCCAAAAAATGGGTGTGTCATGTTAAGCCATGTATGTATGTCTCAGACAAGCATACATATTTTCTTTCATATGTAGAACCAAGTTTTTCAAAGGCATGGAAATAGAAAGGGAACAATTTGGGAAGAGAAAACAGCCATCCCAGTGAAGTACAATGCTGTAGACTTGCTGCCTGCAAACAATAGGCTATACCATGTAGCATAGGTATGCAAAAGTGTAAACTATTTAGGTTTGTCAAAATGAACCCTATAGAGTCTATCCAAGTAAATCGTTTAGTAATGCATTTTTCAGAATTTATCCTCATTATTGATATAAAATTACAAAAAATGTATGCATACACATATGTACATGGATATGTATAAACATGCATGTATACATGAATCTATAACGTACATAGATATATGTAGCACACAGACATATATATGTATATATGTGTATATACATACATAAATAAATACATATATATATATATGTGTGTGTGTGTGTGTGTGTGTGTGTGTGTGTGTGTGTGTGTGTATAATGTAAACAGGTAATTTCATGCCTATGTGAAAATGTATTTTATATATATATTCTGGCTTATGTACATGCACACATACATAATGCATATATATGCATACAACTTTTACGCTTCTTTTGTATTCTGTATTTTCCCTTGTTTTCCTTCCCAGTGAGTGTTCCCTGTGGCTCCTGTAACAATCACCAAGTTGGTGTCTTAAAACAAGAGAAATCTATCTTCTAACTCTACTGAACACCAAAAGTCTGCAATCCTAAGTGTCAACAGGAGCAGGCTCCTGCAGAGACTCCAGGGGAGCAACTTCCCCTTGGCTTTTCCAGCCACTGGTGGCACATTGGCATGACTACTGCCACACCACTAGAGGCTTTGCCTCCACAGTCACACTTCCCCATCTTCCATCTCTGAAAACTCTCTTGGTCCAACTTTCTCAAGAACACTTTGTAACTTTAATTTTTTTCAAATCTTATTTTTAGTGATGTTTCTTAAACATTTTAACCTTCCTTATAACCCACTTCCTTATAACCATCCACTAGAGGTAGTGGAAAAGAAAGAATATGGGGTGAGGGGGTGGGGGGAAGTGGACCTGTTTAGAAAGGTTCTTTGGACCAACTCCTGGCTGTGTTGTCAGGAAATCAACAGTTCAGTTCACAGGTTAGCAGGCAGCGGCAGTTCAATCCACTCACAAACATTTCACAAATAACACCAGCAATCCAGTTCAGTAGACTCAATTTAGCAACAACAGTGACATGACCATGACAGCCAGGCCTCAGCCTGGGCTGAAGTAAGCAGGAGGGACCAACTGGAACACCAGGAGAAGTTCTCTGCTGTGCCTTTCTCAGGGAAGTGAAGATCAACGAAGACAAGAGCCCCACAAGTGTTGCACAGCTAGCTGTACCAGAAAGCCAAGCTCTGTCTCCGTTACTCCATGGAGTCCCATTTATGCTCTCCAAACATCACATGTCCTCCATGTGCCTTGCCCCAGCACAGGTCTTGCCTTAGCACGTGCATCCAACCAGCCTAAGTCTATGGAAATAGCAAGAAACTGCAGCACACCATCAGAAGTTTCTGGTGCATTTCTCTCTATGGAGTCCCAACAAATGTAGCCCAACTACAAAATGTAAGGCAGACCAATACATGAGCATCATTAGCAAAGAATCTTTCATCGGGTGCCATTTTGCGTGCTTGTTTTAGCAGGATATCCTCTTTCCTGTGTCTGCTTCAGTGAAACATTCCTTCCTGAGTCAGTCTTACTCTTTCACACCTTTGACCACTCAAATGATACTTTTCCTTCACGTGCTTGTCCCAGCCGAACACCATCCAAGTGACTTTCCAGAGACTCCTCCTCAAGTTTCCACTTTAATACTTGGGATCATGTGCAGGATCTACCTGGATAATGTAGGGTCCTCTCCTGTTTTGGTTTCCTTCTAAAATGTCCCCCCACGGATTTATGTATTTAAACACGTAGTGTCCAGCTGGTGGTGCTGTTTTGGGAGTTTGTAGAACCTTTAAGAGATGGGATGGATTGGAGGAAGTTGAGTCAAAGGTGCTGGCCTAACTCCAGACCAATCTTTTCCCTACTCCCACTCCTGTGTAACAAGGAGTCCTAAGCTACAAGACCCCACTAATGCAGATCAGAGCCTTCACCATAGTCTTACCATCCTTTAAAGATGGACTGCATTACCCCAGGCCACAGCAAGTCCTTCCTCCTTTAAGTCGCATCTTTTAAGCATTCCATCATCACGGCAACAGGAAAAGCGCCAAATACACCACAAACCACTTAGCTTAGTTTGCATCCACAAGAGGCCTTCCAAATAAGGTCTCATTTTCAAACTCCTGTAATTGGACAATGATCTCTCTGAGTGTAATTATACTACACCAGGTCACATCCTTCCTAGGATGGGAAACTCCAGGGACATTCTTTGCCTTTGGCTAGAGGATACATTCCTCATGGGGATTCTCTTCCCTCCTGCTCCCAGTGTTTGGGACTCTGGGGCAGTGGCAGCACATGTCTCTAATCCCAGCACTCAGAAGGCAGAGGCAGGCAGGATCTCTGAGTTTGAGGACAGTCTGGTCTACAGAGTGAATTCTGGGACAACCAGGGCTGTTACACAGAGAAACCCTGTCTTACAAAAAGAAAAAAAAAGTCCCAACATTAGGACTCAGAAGAGTTATGCACTGTTATATTTCTCCAATATCTATAATATTTGCCATTTCTAATGTGATCCCAGCACAGGCTAAGTCTTGAGTTTTCCTGTGTGTGAAACTTCAGTCTTTCCACTGAGCCTATTAGAAATGACAGAGCTGCCAAATCAGGAAACAAGGTAACAAACAGAGTATCAAAACAATGAGCTTCTAAAAGCACAGGACCATCCTCGAACTCAATGGCTGCCACTCAAGAATCATGAGTCTTAGGGTCTCACTTATATAGGTGCTGGGATTTGCAAAAATTCCTCTTGTGGGTATCCAAAGGTAGCATGGCCTCTTCTGAAAAATAAGTCAACATTAGTTGTGTGGAGGAGACAGAAAACCAGGTCAGAAGGTACCAAGAGGACTTCTGCCTTCTTTGGAGGCCAACTTTCTTATACTTCAGGGGCATTTAGACTTGCTGAAAACATCTCCAGATATGCAGGGAAAACACCAAAGAAGGGGACCAAAAGCTAGGCAGGGAAGAAGCCCACAGGGATCCAGCCTCTCTCCTTTATATCATCTGTTTTCCATGCAACAGAGTTACATTGCACTTGACTGAATATAATGGGTTAGAGGCTCATCTCTGGACCTTGCACAACTGTTCACTCCAGAGCCTCCCCCTCCACTCCTTACCGCCAAAGCCCCTACAGTAAAGAGCCCACACCTACTATTCACGAACTTATATGACTCCTGTTTTTTCTGTGTGCTTCCTCTACCACCACTGCCTCCTCCAGCCTCGTTTCCAGGGGTTGAGTTGTCCACTTCTATCTCTGCACCCATAAATGAATTCTTTCCCTCTACACTAACAGTCCCATGAAGGCTGGGATCATATGCAATCATTCTCCTATATTCACATTGTCCACGTCCAAGAATCCAACTAACTGCACTTCAAAATATTTGAAAGCCTGTATCTGTAATGCATACATACAGTTGTTTTCAAAACAATACAGTGTAGCAGCTATTTGTACAGCCTTGCCATTGTATTAGGTATTGTAGGTGACCTGGAGATCACTTAAGGTATTCAGAAAGATAAGCACAGGTTCAATGCAAATACTTTACCATTGTATAAAAAGGACACAATCATTCACAGATCTTGAAATCCACTGGGTGCTGGAGTCAGGCCCCCACACATACCATGTGACAGCTGCATGCTTTGTTTCCTAGCAGGGCCAAGTCATGTAACATGGATCCAAGTACATTCTGGAACTGTGGTTGACCTTCTAACCCTTATTTTTTGCCTCACCTACTACACTTTTCTGTCTGTTTCCTTGTGTGCTTCCCTGCTCCTTTCATAAAGTTTGTGTTTTAATGTTCCTGGTCCCCCAGCTTTGTGAGGAATTAATACGTAAACTATAAATATATATACATTTTAAGTAATAGAACATAAGAGAGAAGAGCTCTGTCTGCTGAAGTCCAAGTTGTCATAATGAGTAATGTCAAAGGGATAGTGAAGTTTAGAGATGAGAGTTAAGTTTACATTCGAGTGGATTTAAGGCCCACTTCGTGAAATGGAATCCATGCCTGGCACTATTAAAGTAGCCAAGAACCTAAGACTAGATGGGCCATATGCAACAGGGAAAACCAACTACTATTGTCCTGCTAAAGGAACATAGCAAAAAAAAAAAAAAAAAACAACCTGACTCCTAAAGACATCCTACTTTACACACCCAGAGATCAGTGTCTCCCCCAACCCTCACTAGTGAAAGTTCTTCTTGCGGTAGATGGGAACAAATGCAGAGATTGACAACCAATGTGCAGAGAGGAAGAGACTTGGGAACAGCCAATCCTAAATGGGATGTCTCCATCACCCACTGCCCACCTCTACCCCTAGGGGCTCAGGGAGCTATGCAGAAGAGGAGGTGGAAAAATTATGAGAGCCAGAGGGAATGGAGGGCACCAAGGAAACTATGTCTTCCAGATACAACAGAACTGATGCACGTATGAACTTAGAGACTTTGGCAGCATGCACAGGGCTTACCCAGGTTCAAGCCAGATGAAGTCCCAGAGCTGAGAGGAGGAAGGGGACATGGACTCCCATCTCTAACCAAGACACTCTTTCCAATTGACAACCACTTGCAAAAGAAAAAGTATTTTCTCCAATGGAGTCCCACTGGGGATACTAACAATACTTAAGGATAAAAGGAAGCCCAGCAGTGCACTACCAACACAAATGAATTTAAGGGTGTTTTGTAGGTTTTTTGTTTTGTTTTTTGTTTGTTTGTTTGTTTGTTCATTTGTTTGTTCATTTGTTTGTTTTGTTTTGTCTTACTGGTCTTCTTGCTTGTATATTATGGTTTCCAGTTTGTGTTTTGTTTTGTGTGTGTGTGTGTGTGTGTGTGTGTGCGTATATGTGTATGTTTATGTTTCCTGTTCCTTTCTCATAGTTTTTTTATGCTGTTTTGTCTACTTGTTTCCTAAATAGAGAGAAGGTATAGAGTTGGGTGGGTACAGAGGTGGAGGGGATCTGATCTGGGAGGAGTTGCAGGAGGGAAACTGTGATGAGAATAGATTGTACAAAATGTATTTTCAATCTAAAACACAATATTTAAATTAGATTGCTTTATATCAAATGTTTATATAGAGCGAAGATTGGATTTAGGTTCATTTTTTGTAATCTCCTTCAGACACAATTTAGAATTCCTTAATATGTGCTAAACAAAGAATTCTCACCTGAGGAATACCGAATGGCTGAGAAGCACCTGAAAAAATGTTCAACATCCTTAATCATCATGGAAATGCAAATCAAAACAACCCTGAGATTCCACCTCACACTAGTCAGAATGGCTAAGATCAAAAATTCAGGTGACAGCAGATGCTGGTGAGGATGTGGAGAAAGAGGAATACTCCTCCATTGTTGGTGGGATTGCAAGCTTGTACAACCACTCTGGAAATCAGTCTGGCAGTTCCTCAGAAAATTGGACATAGTACTACCGGAGGATCCAGCAATACCTCTCCTGGGCATATATCCAGAAGATGTTCCAACCGGTAAGAAAGACACATGCTCCACTATGTTCATAGCAGCCTTATTTATAATAGCTAGAAGCTGGAAAGACCCCAGATGCCCCTCAACAGAGGAATGGATACAGAAAATGTGGTACATTTGCACAATGGAGTACTACTCAGCTATTAAAACGAATGAATTTATGAAATTCCTAGGCAAATGGATGGACCTGCAGGGCATCATCCTGAGTGAAGTAACCCAATCACAAAAAAAACTCACACAATATGTACTCACTGATAAGTGGATATTAGCCCAGAAACTTAGAATACCCAAGATATAAGTTACAATTTGCAAAACACATGAAACTCAAGAAGAACAAAGACCAAAGTGTGGACACTTTGCCCCTTCTTAGAATTGGGAACAAAACACCCATAGAAAGAGTTACAGAGACACAGTTTGGAGCTGAGACAAAAGGATGGACCATCTAGAGATTGCTATATCTGGGGATCCATCCCATAATCAACTTCCCAACTCTGACACCATTGCATAAACTAGCAAGATTTTGCTGAAAGGACCCAGATATAGCTATCTCTTGTGAGACTATGCCGGGGCCTAGCAAACACAGAAGTGGATGCTCACAGTCAGCTATTGAATGGATCACAGAGCCCCCAATGGAGGAGCTAGAGAAAGTAACCAAGGAGCTAAAGGGATCTGCAACCTTATAGGTGGAACAACAATATGAACTACCCAGTACTCCCCAGAGCTTGTGTCTCTAGCTGCATATGAATCAGAAGATGGCCTAGTCGGCTATCAGTGGAAAGAGAGGCCCATTGGTCATGCAAACTTTATCTGCCTCAGTACAGGGTAACGCCAGGGCCAAGAAGTGGGAGTGGGTGGGGGAGTGGGTGGGGGAGCGTGTGGGGGACTTTTGGGATAGCATTGGAAATGTAAATGAAATAAATACCTAATAAAAAAGAAATTAAAAAAAGATATGTCCTCTCTTCATATGCCAGTAGACCTGATGGTTAAACAAATATCTACAGGATTCTAAACAGTTAGGCAAAATGTTTCTGGTAATAAGTTGAATAAAATACAAACTCTTAACTTAAAAATATATAAGTAAAAGAGTTAAGTTTACAATAGAGCCTTTTCCTGCATTGTCAAGCCTGAAGATTTTACTATAGCATTACCGGTTTTTGAAGCTGTGTTGTACACCATCTTACAGAATGATCACAAGATCAGACTGTCCCTGAAGAAGACACAAGGTTCAGAGGAACCACGAGCATACCTTTTAACAGAGGAGTAAGTGACTGCTGAGAAACACTTGTGAAGTACCAATGGACTATAGGGTAAACAAGGGCTGGGACACTTTTTCATTGTCTTTACATTGTTTTGCATTATGTCCAGGACCTTGGAAATGGAAGCTGCTGCTTAAGGAGTGTGAACATGCAGTGACCTCTACATGTGTTTTTCTGGATCATGGCTGGTTCCATTCTAAGCACTTTCTTCTGCTAACACAACTACACAGCACAGCACGGGGTCTGCCCTGATGATGGCTTCAGATTTAGACCATGTGGTCTATCAAGGGTTCAACCTCCTAACAGCCCACGGTTATAAGGCAATGTGGAAACCATATTGGATTACCACAAAGGTAATTTACATTGAATTCACCTTCCCCAAAGAGCTCCTGCATGGACACAGAGAGCTACCCTGTCACAGACCATAGGAGAAAATGTCTTCTAACTCTAACAGGTATAACAGACAAATGAAAACATAGATCAGGCAGAAGAATGATTCTGAACGTCTCAAATTCTTAACAAAGCCACCTCCTACAAGAGCCACCTAGGATAGAAAAGTGCTTTTGAAAGGAGTCCCTTTAAAAGCAAGAAGAAATGGCACCTTTGATGATGCTCACCTGCTCTGCCACTTGTGATGAGAGCATCGGGCAGTATTACTATGTACCAGGAGCTGTAGATAGTTGCATGTGCACATGAATTCCTGGGCAGGATGTGCTGGCTCACACCGTCTGACATTTTCAGTGGCCATGGACTGCAGAGTCGAAAGCCCTTGAGCCCCTCTCACTTAATAAGGAACTGAGCTCCACGCTGGTTTTTGGAAGTCTACCACCAGCGTAGGCTTCCACCTTGGAATTGCTGTGTTAGTGATCTTAAGGGGTATGATAGACACAGGGAAGTGAAGAAAATCCAAGAATGCCTAATACCCATGCTAGTCCACTTTGAGGACTCACTTATTGGTAACACACAGTACGAAAAGTATTCCCATTTGAAAATCATGTGGGCATCATTTGAATGTTTTCTTGTGATAGAGTCCCTATTCATACGCCAACTATTCTGTGTCAAGAAACTCAAGACCTGTTCAATTTTTTTTTAAAATCATTATTCCAGCACTGGAGTTTTGAAAATACATCAACCCAGAGCTTACTGAGATCTCATGTTGTAAACCTCAAACCACACTTGTTATATTTCTTACTAGGAGGAAAAACTCATACATTTTTTTCTTCTGTTAAGTTGTGGCCTCCTACCTGACCTTTCAGACTCTTCCGGAGTCCACAAAACTGCTTCCATTGGTAGCCTAGTGGCAACATATGTAAAAATATTCAAGATAACCTTGGTTAAGAGGTGCCTGAAGTCTCTAGGATAGGCTCTACAATTGACAGTAGTGTGTTTTGTTTCTCTAGAGCAGACTCCTCTTGGCAACAGTTTGTCAAATGATCAGCCTTTGGGCCTACATAACAAGATATACTAAGAAGGAGAGACATTTTCCCGTTAACACAAAGAGGACCAGCCTAATTGCTTCTGTATGTTCCCTACAGAACCGAGAGGCCAGCTGCAACCATATGTCGGGGGCAGTTACACAATAAGACTTTTTTTCTTAAAGCCCTGAATATTTGTCCCTCTCTCAATGGACACATACTTGAAGCCAAACTAGCCAAATGAGAGATTTAATCCACTATTTTAAAACTAGCTTCTAGGTATGCACTTCATAGAGTGAGATTGTTTTCCATGAAACCTCCAATGTGTCTGTAGTTTGGGTGTCAAACAAGGCCTCAGCCTGATGCTATCCACCAAGCCTCAGCCTGACTCTATCTACCAGGCCTCAGCCTGACTCTATCTACCAGAGAGTAGGATAGGCACAATGTGTTTGATAATATGCAGGTTCCAAAAGCTCAGGGGTAAAACTCATCAGACTCTCCTGAGTCAGTGCCCACGAAAGCCAGTTCATTTCAGTCACTCAGAGACACAGGCAGTGTGGAGTAGCCGCCACCCCAGATCTCACTGGTCTCCTTACAGTCTTGAACCAGAAAGAAAATGGTCCATTTCATCAAACACAGATTGCTTTCATTTACAGACCCAATGCCTGGTTGACCCCCACCAAAGCATTCTCAAAACAAGAAGGGCCATCTTATCAAGTGCCTGGAAGGCAGAGAACCTGGACACTTGTTGTACTTATGCAACATTTCTTCATGAACACTTGTGCATAGGGAACATTTCTTCATGGACACTTGTGCATAGGGAACATTTCTTCATGGACACTTGTGCATAGGGAACATTTCTTCATTTGATTAGGATGTGCCCAGCTCTTCCTCTACTGCATCCCTCAGTGGTTCTAAAATTCACAAAGTAGTTTGACCAGATTCTTTGAACTCATTGCCACAGGATATCAGACTTGGACTGATGGGTTTTTCAGAAACGAAGCATCGCTCACCAAAACGAACCAGCCCTCTGTGGAGAGGGCCGCCTGCTCTCCATCCTTGTCCATGAGCAATGAGCTCGGCAGCGTTCCTTTCTTATAGTCTCTGCTTTTGACTTTAATTCTTACACATTCCCAAGGTCTATTTCTTCCTCTCTCAGAATCAATGTTTTATTTAGATGGAACTGAACATTTATCTCAAGAGCATTGTTACAAATGTGACTGTAACAGGAGGGAGGATCAGATTGTAACAAGGGGGAGGTTCGGATTGAAAATTCCAATTCTTTCATTTTATGAATGAGAAAACCATAACCCAGAACAGAAAGGCTTTTTCAAGACCATAGTCAAGTGTCCTTACTTGCAGGCCAATCCCCTTTCCACCAATCCATGTGTCACTCCGAGGCGCCCAGAAATGGAACTTATTTTATCCAATATGCAGGGGTAAAAATGAAGTAGCACTGTGACTATGAAACACAGTAAAGGGTGTGAGGGAAAGGCTGGAGTTAAGAAACGGTGGCGTTTAAGCAAAAATGAAGATGTTTTTCCACATCTCAGATTTGCAAAAGTCATGTGTTCTGAAGCTGATGGTCTGCCCTCCCCCTCGGCCCCTCCTGGCTTCTTTATTTACTCCCAGCCATGACAGAAGGCTGGGAACCCATTTCGCTGAACACTTAACACAGTTGAGCCATGAAGGAAAAGGACCGCTGACTCAGAACTTCTGCAGGTGAAAGGGGAAGAAAACCGGACACACAGCACCCGCGCGCACGCGCACACACACACCTGCCAGCCGGCTTAATAGCGTTTTCCCTGAGAGCAGCGTCCTTATTTATATTCATAAAATCCGTTCCCAAATCAAACAATAAATAATATCTCTGGCCTCAGCCACCCACTCTTCAGGAGCACGGATTCCAATTTAACCTCACTTCTAGCTTGTTGATGTTTGACAGATATTTAAAGTAAATATCAGTCATAGAGAATAACCTCATAATCTCTGGGAAAGTTAGAGTCATGCAAATAATAACAGTAGATTGAAGACTGAAGGATAGGGGCAATAACCGGAAACCTGTCGTTCTAATGATGCTAACCCTTGATTTCTGGATTGTGTGTGTGTGTGTGTGTGTGTGTGTGTGTGTGCGTGTGATGGTGTCACAGCTTCCAGTGGATGGGACCAGGCATTGTTTAAAAAAAAACCCACAAGTTCTCTTGTCAATTAGAGCAGCTATTAATACTAATGGTGCTGTAGAGTTCTCACTAACAGCAGTATTGGAGACCCTAATTAGTACACCCCAGTTCACAGATATATGACGAAACCTGAGGTGCTACAGACACCAGTCTGATAACTAGCCCAGTCTGTGATGAAGACTGGCTCAGAGACAGAATTTTAAGTACCATACAGAAAAGAAAAATTAGCATTTGTCAGTCTCCCATTGCAACAAGAATGAGAGAAGCTGGCCCAGCGACAGAGCCAGGGCCGAGACACACAGGGTCCCTGAAGCAGGGGGCATCTGGCTTCGCAAGCCTTGTGGTGAATGGCAGGCCTTCCAAGTACTGTCATTCTGGGTGAGCCAAGAGCTTGGAAAGTACCTGCTGTGCATGCACAGGACCCTGGGTTCTATCCCTAACTCCACCGAGAATAAAAGAGCCTGTGTTGAGTGTGGTGTGGTGGCGTGCACCAGTGGCCCTGACACGTGAGCTACTTGAGTTCAGAGACAGTCTGAACAACAGAACAAGGTCTCAGCTCTTACGATATAAAAAAATAAATAAATCAAGAAGAATTTTCATAGAAATGGAGTAGGAGAGGGCTCGCAGATTAACACTCATAACTAGGTCCTTCTATCTCACATCATAAGAGAAAACACACTAATACACACACACACACACACACACACACACACATACACACGAGCACACACATACCTTTTCTCGACTGCTGTTCAGCTAAGTGGTGCTGTACAGAGTGACCAGAACACTCCTGTCCAGGGCTTCCTCTCAGTTCCCCTGGTAAAGTCCTTCCTTCTTCAGTGGGTTTCAGAGGACCAGAACAGTGCTGCCAGAGGGTTTGTATCAAGACTTTTGTATAACTGAATCCGAGAGTTTTACCTACCTGGATTATTTTACAGCAGAGGTTCTCAATCACTTTGGTTCCAACCCCTTTAGAGTCAAACCACCCTTTCACAGAGATCACCTAAGACCACTAGAAAACACAAGTATTTACATTACAATTCATTACAGTAGCAAAATTACAGTTATGAAGTAGCAACAATATAATGTTATGGTTGGGGCTCATCATACCATGAGGAACTATATTAAAGGGACACAGCATTAGAATTGTTGCGATCCACTGTCTTAGAGTCTTGCTCCTGGCCTCTACCCTATACATCTGCCCCAAGTGTTTCACTGCCCAAATTTGAACTCAGGGACTTGCTATAAGAATACATTGATGGTCTCATGCTCTTAAGAGCATGTTTCTTCTCTTCTTTTGGCTGGCCACTCAGGGCTCACTATTGTCAATTCTGGGGGAACAAAAGTACTTGTCATGCTTGGGGTATAGCCAAAGGCTTGACCATACCCCAGGAGTAACTCTCACACCAAGAGTTATTTCCCCCTCTCAACCATGAATTAGGTGTGGGCCACACCCAAACACCAATTTCCAACATAAAGAGTTCCTTTAGTAAGCAGGGCAATGAGACAAGGTAGCTGAATCTGAATCAGGCAGAAACAGCAGCAAATAGCTTTGCATGAGTGATTTTAAAAAGAAAAAGAGGGAGGTCTGTATTAGACTGAGCTAGAGTAAGTTGGTAAGTTCTGAATGGACATATTAGTCATGGTAGCCAAATGGGAATTTTGATTGCTGGACATTGATGTTTTGATACTTGGATCTTTGTGCTCAGCTTCAGGAATGAGTCAGGCATAAGGAAGTGGCCAAATAAAGGAATGTACATTGGAATAGCTTTAGGAACATAGAAGAATCTAAATAAGAGAACGTAATGGTTTATTGAGCAAAGGAGAGAACAAAACCTGAAGGAGCCATGTTTGTCAGGCTTGGCTCTATTAGAGCCCTTTCCTAACCATCACAGATAGTCACAGTGTCATCTGCCTGTAACCCCAGCTATTCAGGGACCAGAAACAGCAGGATCAAGGGTTCAAGGACAGCCTGGGATAGCTACTAAAATATTTAAAGAAACTGGAAATGTAAGTGAGTAAGAGAGCACTTGACTAGCATCTTCCAAGACCTGAATTAAACTCCCAGTACTGCAAAATGACATTTAATTAAATAAGTAAATTGGATGTTATTAATATTTATCAAGTAAAGGCAAAATTAAGAAAGACTTGCCATAGGAGGAAAAAAAAGAAAAAAAGAAAAGGGGCATGCCTCCAAACAGAAAACACTCTGAGTATCTACACAATGCAAAGGAGACATGCAGATGTGCTGTGGGGGGCTATATGCTCACATGTATAATAATATGGTCCTATCATCCAAGTGGCAAGCAGGGAGAGCCATGAGCTGTAAGTCAAGGAACAGCCCTCTAAGTGTGGAAGTCTAAGGAGTTCCTACCCAAGCCTGGCTGTCCAGGTAGTCAGGAAGACACTTTTGTCAAGACTGGAGGCTAAAATGTTTTTTCCATAGCACTCTGTTGGCCTACTTTCAAGGTTTCAAATATTTAGTTATGTGCCCTACGGACTTCTGTTTGCCTTTGGTCAACTTCATCAGAACATAAGCATGGCCCAGACTCTCAGGTCAATTAGGCTTGGGAAACTCTGGGACCAACCCAAATCCAGAACCCTTCTTAATGCAGGGTATCTCAGAGCCTTGAGCAAGCACCGAACGTTCTATATATTGTTGTGGCTTGAATGGGAAATGCTCCCACTGGCTCACACGTTTGAACACCTGCTCCACAGATGCTGGCACTGTTTGGTAAGGTTGTAAATCCTTGAGGAGGTGGAGACTTGATGGAGGAAGTGGATTACTGCAAGTGGCCTCAAGGCTTTATAACCCTGCCTTCTCTCTGCCTTCTGAGTCCCAGTACACTGGGAACAGCCAGCCACATTCTCAAACCTTCAGAGTTCCCTGACCCCTGCCATGTTTTCTCCACCTATATGGACTGTATCCAGCTGGAACTGTAAGTCAGAAAATCCTTTATGCATTAAATTGCCTCCGTTTTCAGATTATTTTTTCACAGCAATGGAAAAAGATACTGCCATAGTTAGCTTCAGTTGCCAACATGAAACACCTTGGAAGAGGCACCGCAATTGAGGAATTGCCTCCTTCCGACATGCCTTTGGGCATATCTATGGGGCTCTTGATTGCTAGTTAATTCAGGAGGGCCCAGTTTACTGTGCTGAGTACCATTCCTAGACAGGTGAGCCTAGAATGTTGGTGTTCTATCACAACAACAGAGATGCAAACTAGAATAGAAATTGATACTAGGAACTTGGAGTATGCCTATGATGGACTGAATCAAGTTGGGGTTGGGAGAGTTGCGGGCATGGGGTTGGCTGGAGGGAATTGTGAAAGCATTTGTAACATTGATCTGGAAATGCTCAGAGCTTAATGAGCTGATGCTATGGGAGCTTGGAAGATAAGAATACTGAATGATGACGGCCTTTGCCATTCAGCAGTTTTTCATTATCTAGAAGTCCTATTTATTAATTTTTGTTCTTGGTGCCTGTTTAGAAAGTCTTTCCCTGTGCCATTTCCCACTTTATCTTCCATCAGATTTAGTATATCTGGCCTTATGTTAAGGTCCTTGAGCCCCCTGAAGTTGTGTTTTGTGCAGGATAATAAATATGGATCTATTGCATTCTTCTACATGTAGACATCCAATTTGATCAGCACTATTTGTTCAAAAGCCTGTTTTTCCCCCACAGTATATTTTTGGATTCTTTGTCAAAAACCTGGTTTGTGAAGACAGATGTGAAGACTTATGTCTGGGTCTTTGAGTTGGGTAACTTTTTATGCAATTACAATGCTGTTTTTATGAGCTCTGTAATACAACTTGAAATTGGGGGTGATAATACCTTCAGCAATTCTTTTATTATTCAAGATTATTTTCACTAACCCTAAGTTTTAGTGTTTCTATCTGAAGCTGAAAATTATTCTTCAATTTCTGAGAATAAATGTGTTGAATATTGGCAGGGATTTTACTGAATCTGTAGATTGCTTTTGATAGGTGGCCATTCTCGGTCTATTGTTCCTACTGGCCCATGAGCATGGAATATCTTTCCATTTCTGATGTCTTCTCCAGTTTCTTTAATGTCTTAAAGTTTTTTTTATTATACAAATCTTTCAGCTGCTTGGATCCAGGACAGCCACAGCTATGTAGAGAGACACTGTATCAAAAGAAAAAGAAAGGAAAGAAGAAGGAAGGAGGGAAAGAAGAAAGGAAAGAAAAAAGGGAGAAGAGAAGAACTAAAGAAGGAAGAGAGAGGGAGGGAAGGAAATAAAGAAAGAACTTTGTTCATCTATGTTCATAAGTGATATTGGTTTATAGAGTTATCCCAAGATAATTTTTGAGGCTATTGTGAAATTTACTATTTCTCTGAGTTCTTCCTGTCTGTTTGTAATTTGTATATAGAAAGACTACTGAATATTGTTACTTAATTTGTATCCTGCTACTTTGTTGAAAGTGTTTATCAGCTAGGGAGTTTTCTGGTGGGATATTTTAGGGTCATTTATGTATACAATCATATCATATGCAAATAAAGGTACTGCAAACTCCTCTCCATGTATCCCTTGATCTCCTTTCATTGTATTTTTTAAGGATTTATTTATTTTATATATGTGAGTACACTGTAGCGGTCTTCAGACACTCCAGAAGAGGGCATCGGATCCCATTACAGATGATTTTGAGCTACCATGTGGTTGCTGGGAATTGAACTCAGGACCTCTGGAAGAGCAGTTAGTATTCTTAACTGCTGAGTCATCTCCCTAACCCTGCCTTTCGTGATCTTATTGCTATAGCAAAGACTTCAAGTACAATACTGAATAGCTGTGAGGAGAGTGAAACTGCCTTTATTATGTTGAAGTATATCCCTTATATCCCTAGTCTCTCCAGGACTTTTATCATGAATTTGGATGTTTATTTAATCGACTTTCTCAAAGGCCTTTTTTTTTTCTTTTTTTAATTGGGTATTAATTTCATTTACATTTCCAATGCTATCCCAAAAGTCCCCCCCCAAGCTCCCCCACCCACTCCCCCGCCCACCCACACCCACTTCTTGGCCCTGGCATTCCCTGTACTGAGGCAGATAAAGTTTACACGACCAATGGGCCTCTCTTTCCACTGATGGCCGACTAGGCCATCTTCTGATTCATATGCAGCTAGAGACACAAGCTTGGAGGCGGGAGGTGGGGGGGGGAGGTGATTGGTTAGATCATATTGTTGGTCCACCTATAGGATTGCAAATGCCTTTAGCTCCTTGGGTACTTTCTCTGGCTCCTCCATTGGGGGCCCTGTGATCCATTCAATAACTGACTGTGAGTATCCACTTCTGTGTTTGCTAGGTCCCGGCATAGTCTCACAAGAGACAGCTATATCTGGGTCCTTTCAGCAAAATCTTGCTAGTGTACGCAATGGTGTCAGCGTTTGGAGGCTGATTATGGGATGGATCCCTGGATATGGCAGTCTCTAGATGGTCCATCCTTTTGTCTCAGCTCCAAACTGTGTCTTTGTAACTCCTTTGATGGGTCTTTGGTTCCCAATTCTAAGAAGGGGCAAAGTGTCCACACTTTGGTCTTCGTTCTTCTTGAGTTTCATGTGTTTAGCAAATTGTATCGTATATCTTGGGTATCCTAAGTTTCTGGACTAATATCCACTTATCAGTGAGTACATATTGTGTGAGTTCCTTTGTGATTGGGTAACTTCACTCAGGATGATGCCCTGCAGGTCCATCCATTTGCCTAGGAATTTCATAAATTCATTCTTTTTAATAGCTGAGTAGTACTCCATTGTGTAAATGTACCACATTTTTCTGTATCTATTCCTCTGTTGAGGGGCATCTGGGTTCTTTCCAGCTTCTGGCTATTATAAATAAGGCTGCTATGAACATAGTGGAACATATGTCTTTCTTACCAGTTGGAACATCTTCTGGATATATGCCCAGGAGAGGTATTGTGGGATCCTCCGGTAGTACTATGTCCAATTTTCTGAGGAAATGCCAGACTGATTTCCAGAGTGATTTTACAAGCTTGCAATTGAGCCAGCAATGGAGGAGTATTCCTCTTTCTCCACATCCTCGCCAGCATATGCTGTCACCTGAATTTTTGATCTTAGCCATTCTGACTGGTGTGAGGTGGAATCTCAGGGTTGTTTTGATTTGCATTTCCCTGATGATTAAGGATGTTGAACATTTTTTCAGGTGCTTCTCGGCCATTCGGTATTCCTCAGGCTAGAATTCTTTGTTTAGCTGAGTCCCGTTTTTTAATGGGGTTATTTGATTTTTCTGGAGTCCACCTTCTTGAGTTCTTTATATATATATTGGATATTAGTCCCCTATCTGATTTAGGATAGGTAAAGATCCTTTCCCAATTTGTTGGTGGCCTTTTTGTCTTATTGATGGTGTCTCTTGCCTTGCAGAAGCTTTGCAATTTTATGAGGTCTCATTTGTCAATTCTCAATCTTACAGCACAAGCCATTGCTGTTCTATTCAGGAATTTTTCCCCTGTACCCATATCTTCCAGGCTTTTCCCTACTTTCTCCTCTATAAGTTTCAGTGTCTCTGGTTTTATATGAAGTTCCTTGATCCACTTAGATTTGACCTTAGTACAAGGAGATAGAAATGGATCAATTTGCATTCTTCTACATGATAACCGCCAGTTGTGCCAGCAGCATTGTTGAAAATGCTCTTTTTGCCACTGGATGGTTTTAGCTCCCTTGTCAAAGATCAAGTGACCATAGGTGTGTGGGTTCATTTCTGGGTCTTCAATTCTATTCCATTGGTCTACTTGTCTGTCACTATACCAGTACCATGCAGTTTTTATCACAATTGCTCTGTAGTACAGCTTTAGGTCAGACAAGGTGATTCCACCAGAGGTTCTTTTATCCTTGAGAAGAGTTTTTGCTATCCTAGGATTTTTGTTATTCCAGATGAATTTGCAGATTGCCCTTTCTAATTCGTTGAAGAATTGAGTTGGGATTTTGATGGGGATTGCATTGAATCTGTAGATTGCTTTTGGCAAGATAGCCATTTTTACTATATTGATACTGCCAATCCATGAGCATGGGAGATCTTTCCATCTTCTGAGATCTTCTTTAATTTCTTTCTTCAGAGACTTGAAGTTCTTATCATATAGATCTTTCACTTCCTTAGTTAGAGTCACGCCAAGGTATTTTATATTATTTGTGACTATTGAGAAGGGTGTTGTTTCCCTAATTTCTTTCTCAGCGTGTTTATACTTTGTGTACAGAAAGGCCATTGACTTGTTTGAGTTAATTTTATATCCAGCTACTTCATTGAAGCTGTTTATCAGGCTTAGGAGTTCTCTGGTGGAATTTTTAGGGTCACTTATATATACTATCATATCATCTGCAAAAAGTGAATATTTTGACTTCTTCCTTTCCAATTTGTATCCCCTTGATCTCCTTTGTTGTAGAATTGCTCTGGCTACGACTTCGAGTACAATGTTGAATAGGTAGGTAGAAAGTGGGCAGCCTTGTCTAGTCCCTGATTTTAGTGGGATTGCTTCCAGCTTCTCACCATTTACTTTGATGTTGGCTACTGGTTTGCTGTAGATTGCTTTTATCATGTTTCAGTACGGGCCTTGAATTCCTGAACTTTTCAAGACTTTTATCATGAATGGGTGTTGGATTTTGTCAAATGTTTTCTCTGCATCTAACGAGATGATCATGTGGTTTTTGTCTTTGAGTTTGTTTATATACTGGATTACATTGATGATTTCCATATATTGAACCATCCAGGCATCCCTTGGATGAAACCTAATTGGTCAGGATGGATGACTGTTTTGATATGTTCTTGGATTCGGTTAGTGAGAACTTTATTGAGTATTTTTTTTTTTTTTAGGAATTTTCCTCGTTTACATTTTCAATGCTATCCCAAAGGTCCCCCATACCCACCCACCCAATCCCCTATCCACCCACTCCCCCTTTTTGGCCCTGGCGTTCCCCTGTACTGGGGCATATAAAGTTTGCAAGTCCAATGGGCCTCTCTTTGCAGTGATGGCCGACTAGGCCATCTTTTGATATATATGCAGCTAGAGTCAAGAGCTCCAGGGTACTGGTTAGTTCATAATGTTGTTCCACCTATAGCGTTGCAGATCCCTTTAGCTCCTTGGGTACTTTCTCTAGCTCCTCCATTGGGGGCCGTGTGACCCGTCCAATAGCTGACTGTGATCATCCACTTCTGTGTTTGCTAGGCCCCGGCATAGTCTCACAAGAGAGAGCTATATCTGGGTCCTTTCAGCAAAATCTTGCTAGTATATGCAATGGTGTCAGCATTTGGAAGCTGATTATGGGATGGATCCCTGCATATGGCAATCACTAGATGGTCCATCCTTTCGTCACAGCTCCAAATTTTGTCTCTGTAACTCCTTCCATGGGTGTTTTCTTCCCATTTATAAGGAAATTGTATCTTATATCTTGGGTATCCTAGGTTTTGGGCTAATATCCACTTATCAGTGAGTACATATTGTGCGAGTTCCTTTGTGATTGGGTTACTTCACTCAGGATGATACCCTCCAGGTCCATCCATTTGCCTAGGAATTTCATAAATTCATTTTTTTAATAGCTGAGTAGTATTAAATTGTGTAAATGTACCACATTTTCTGTATCCATTCCTCTGTTGAGGGGCATCTGGTTTCTTTCCAGCTTCTGGCTATTATAAATAAGGCTGCTATGAACATAGTGAAGCATGTGTCCTTCTTACTGGTTAGGACATCTTCTGGATATATACCCAGGAGATGTATTGCGGGATCCTCCGGTAGTACTATGTCCAATTTTCTGAGGAACCACCAGACTGATTTCCAGAGTGGTTGTACAAGCTTGCCATCCCACCAACAATGGAGGAGTGTTCCCCTTTCTCCACATCCTCGCCAGCATCTGCTGTCACCTGAGTTTTTGATCTTAGCCATTCTGACTGGAGTGAAGTGGAATCTCAGTGTTGTTTTGATTTGCATTTCCCTGATGATTAAGGATGTTGAAAATTTTTTCAGGTGCTTCTCTGCCATTCGGTATTCCTCAGGTGAGAATTCTTTGTTCAGCTCTGAGCCCCATTTTTAATGGGGTTATTTGATTTTCTGGAGTCCACCTTCTTGAGTTCTTTACATATATTGGATATTAGACCCCTATCCGATTTGGGATAGGTAAAGATCCTTTCCCAATCTGTTGGTGGCCTTTTTGTCTTATTGACGGTGTCTTTTGCTTTGCAGAAGCTTTGCAATTTTATGAGGTCCCATTTATCGATTCTTTTTTTTTCCATTTTTTATTAGGTATTTAGCTCATTTACATTTCCAATGCTATACCAAAAGTCCCCCATAGCCACCCACCCCCACTCCCCTACCCACCCACTCACCCTTTTTGGCCCTGGCGTTCCCCTGTACTGGGGCATATAAAGTTTGCATGTCCAATGGGCCTCTCTTTCCAGTGATGGCCGACTAGGCCATCTTTTGATATATATGCAGCTAGAGTCAAGAGCTCCAGGGTACTGGTTAGTTCATAATGTTGTTCCACCTATAGCGTTGCAGATCCCTTTAGCTCCTTGGGTACTTTCTCTAGCTCCTCCATTGGGAGCCCTGTGATCCATCCATTAGCTGACTGTGAGCATCCACTTCTGTGTTTGCTAGGCCCCGGCATAGTCTCACAAGAGACAGCTACATCTGGGTCCTTTCAACAAAATCTTGCTAGTGTATGCAATGGTGTCAGCGTTTGGATGCTGATTATGGGGTGGATCCCTGGATATGGCAGTCACTACATGGTCCATCCTTTCATCTCAGCTCCAAACTTTGTCTCTGTAACTCCTTCCAAGGGTGTTTTGTTCCCACTTCTAAGGAGGGGCATAGTGTCCACACTTCAGTCTTCATTTTTCTTGAGTTTCATGTGTTTAGGAAATTGTATCTTATATCTTGTGTATCCTAGGTTTTGGGCTAATATCCACTTATCAGTGAGTACATATTGTGTGAGTTCCTTTGTGAATGTGTTACCTCACTCAGGATGATGCCCTGCAGGTCCATCCATTTGGCTAGGAATTTCATAAATTCATTCTTTTTAATAGCTGAGTAGTACTCCTTGTGTAGCCATTTATCGATTCTTGATCTTACAGCACAAGCCATTGCTGTTCTATTCAGGAATTTTTCCCCTGTACCCATATCTTCCAGGCTTTTCCCTACTTTCTCCTCTATAAGTTTCAGTGTCTCTGGTTTTATGTGGAGTACCTTAATCCACTTAGATTTGACTTTAGTACAAGGAGATAGAAGTGGATCAATTTGCATTCTTCTACATGATAACCGCCAGTTGTGCCAGCACCATTTTTTGAAAATGCTGTCTTTTTTCCACTGGATGGTTTTAGCTCCCTTGTCAAAGATCAAGTGACCATAGGTGTGTGGATTCATCTCTGGGTCTTCAATTCTGTTCCATTGGTCTACTTGTCTGTCACTATACCAGTACCATGCAGTTTTGATCACAATTGCTCTGTAGTACAGTTTTAGGTCAGACAAGGTGATTCCACCAGAGGTTCTTTTATCCTTGAGAAGAATTTTGCGCTATATTCGGTTTTTTGTTATTCCAGATGAATCTGCCGATTGCCCTTTCTAATTCGTTGAAGAATTGAGTTGGAATTTTGATGGGGATTGCATTGAATCTGTAGATTGCTTTTGACAAGATAGCCATTTTTACAATGTTGATCCTGCCAATCCCATGAGCATGGGAGATCTTTCCATCTTCTGAGATCTTCTTTAATTTTTTTCTTTAGAGACTTGAAGTTCTTATCATACAGATCTTTCACTTCCTTAGTTAGAGTCACGCCAAAGTATTTTATATTATTTGTGACTATTGAGAAGGGTGTTGTTTTCCTAATTTCTTTCTCAGCCTGTTTATCCTTTGTGTACAGAAAGGCCATTGACTTGTTTGAGTTAATTTTATATCCAGCTGTTTATCAGGCTTAGGAGTTCTCTGGTGGAATTTTTAGGGTCACTTATATATACTATCATATCATCTGCAAAAAGTGATATTTTGACTTCTTCCTTTCCAATTTGTATCACCTTGATCTCCTTTTGTTGTCTAATTGCTCTGGCTAGGACTTCAAGTACAATGTTGAATAGGTAGGGCGAGAGTGGACAGCCTTGTCTAGTCCCTGATTTTAGTAGGATTGCTTCCAGCTTCTCACCATTTACTTTGATGTTGCCTACTGGTTTGCTGTAGATTGCTTTTATCATGTTTCGGTATGGGCCTTGAATTCCTGATCTTTCCAAGACTTTTATCATAAATGGATGTTGGATTTTGTCAAATGCTTTCTCAGCATCTAACGAGATGATCATGTGGTTTTTGTCTTTGAGTGTGTTTATATACTGGATTACATTGATGGATTTCCGTATATTGAACCATCCCTGCATCACTGGGATAAAACCTACTTGGTCAGGATGGATGATTGTTTTGATGTGTTCTTGAATTCGGTTAGCAAGAACTTTATTGAGGATTTTTGCATCGATATTCATAAGGGAAATTGGTCTGAAGTTCTCTATCTTTGTTGGTTCTTTTTGTGTTTTAGGTATCAGAGTAATTGTGGCTTCATAGAATGAGTTGGGTAGAGTACCCTCTGTTTCTATTTTTTGGAATAGTTTGTGAAGAACTGGGATTAGATCTTCTTTGAAGGTCTGATCGAACTCTGCACTAAACCCATCTGATCCTGGGCTTTTTTTGGTTGGGAGACTATTAATGACTACTTCTATTTCTTAAGGGGATATAGGACTGTTTAGATCATTAACCTGATCTTGATTCAACTTTGGTACCTGGTATTGTCTAAAAACTTGTCCATTTCATCCAGGTTCTCCAGTTTTGTTGAGTATAGCCTTTTGTGTAGAAGGATCTGATGGTGTTTTGGATTTCTTCAGAATCTGTTGTTATATCTCCCTTTTCATTTCTGATTTTGTTAATTAGGATGCTCTCCCTGTGCCCTCTATTGAGGCTGGCTAAAGGTTTATCTATCTTGTTGGTTTTCTCAAAGAACCAGCTCCTCTTTTGGTTGATTCTTTGAATAGTTCTCCTTGTTTCCACTTGGTTGATTTTGCTCGTGAGTTTGATTATTTCCTGCCTTCTACTCCTCTTGGGTGAATTTGCTTCCTTTTGTTCTAGAGCTTTTAGGTGTGTTGTCAAGCTGCTAATGTGTGCTCTCTCTAGTTTCTTTTTGGAGGCACTCAGAGCTATGAGTTTTCCTCTTAGAAATGCTTTCATTGTTTCCCATAAGTTTGGGTATGTTGTGGCTTCTTTTTCATTAAACTCCAAAAAGTCGTTAATTTCTTTCTTTATTCCTTCCTTGCCCAAGGTATCGTTGAGAAGAGTGTTGTTCAGTTTCCACGTGAATGTTGGCTTTCTAGTATTTATTTTGTTATTGAAGATCAGCCTTAGTCCATGGTGATCTGATAGGATGGATGGGACAATTTCAATATTTTTGTATATGTTGAGGCTTCTTTTGTGATCAATTATGTGGTCAATTTTGGAGAAGGTACCATGAGGTGCTGAGAAGAAGGTATATCGTTTTTGTGTTAGGATAAAATGTTCTGTAGATATCTGTTAGATCCATTTGTTTCATAACTTCTGTTAGTTTCACTGTGTCCCTCTTTAGTTTCTGTTTCCATAATCTATCCACTGGTGAAAGTGGTGTGTTGAAGTCTCCCACTATTATTGTGTGAGGTGCAATGTGTACTTTGAGCTTTACTAAAGTTTCTTTAATGAATATGGCTGCCCTTGTATTTGGAGCATGGATATTCAGAATTGAGAGTTCCTCTTGGAAGATTTTACCTTTGATGAGTATGAAGTGCCCCTCCTTGTCTTTTTTTGATGACTTTGGGTTGGAAGTCGATCTTATTAGATATTAGAATGGCTACTCCAGCTTGTTTCTTCAGACAATTTGCTTGGAAAATTGTTTTTCAGCCTTTCATTCTGAGGTAGTGTCTATCTTTTTCCCTGAGATGGGTTTCCTGTAAGCAGCAAAATGTTGGGTCCTCTTTGTGTAGCCAGTCTGTTAGTCTATATCTTTTTATTGGGGAGTTGAGTCCATTGATATTAAGAGATATTAAGGAAAAGTAATTGTTGCTTCCAATTATTTTTTTGTTAAAGTTGGCATTCTTTTCTTGTGGCTGTCTTCTTTTAGATTTGTTGAGGGATTACCTTCTTGCTTTTTCTAGGATGTGGTTTCCGTCCTTGTATTGCTTTTTTTTCTGTTATTATCCTTTGAAGGGCGGGATTCGTGGAAAGATAATGTGTGAATTTGGTTCTGTCGTGGAATACTTTTGTTTCTCCATCTAAGGTAATTGAGAGTTTGGCTGGGTATAGTATCCTGGGTTGGCATTTGTGTTCTCTTATTGTCTGTATAACATCTGTCCAGGCTCTTCTGGCTTTCATAGTCTCTAGTGAAAAATCTGGTGTATTTCTGATAGGATTGCCTTTATATGTTACTTGACCTTTTTCCCTTACTGCTGTTAATATTCTATCTTTATTTAGTGCATTTGTTGTTCTGATTATTATGTGTTGGGAGGAATTTCTTTTCTGGTCCAGTCTATTTGGAGTTCTGTAGGCTTCTTGTATGTTCATGGGCATCTCTTTCTTTAGGTTTGGAAAGTTTTCTTCTATAATTTTGTTGAAGATATTTGCTGGCCCTTTAAGTTGAAAATCTTCATTCTCATCAACTCCTATTATCCATAGGTTTGGTCTTCTCATTGTGTCCTGGATTTCCTGGATGTTTTGAGTTAGGATCTTTTTGCATTTTGTATTTTCTTTGATTGTTGTGCAGATGTTTTCTATGGAATCTTCTGCACCTGAGATTCTCTCTTCCATCTCTTGTATTCTGTTGCTGATGCTCGCATCTATGGTTCCAGATTTCTTTCCTAGGGTTTCTATCTCCAGCGTTGCCTCGCTTTGGGTTTTCTTTATTGTGTCTACTTCCCTTTTTAGGTCTTGGATGGTTTTGTTCAATTCCATCACCTGTTTGGTAGTGTTTTCCTGCAATTCTTTAAGGGATTTTTGTGTTTCCTCTTTAATGTCTTCTACCTGTTTGCAGTGTTCTCCTGTATTTCTTTAAGTGAGTTATTAAAGTCCTTCTTTGTGTCCTATACCACCGTCATGAGATATGCTTTTAAATTCGGGTCTAGCTTTTCAGGTGTGTTGGGGTGCCCTGGACTGGGCAAGGTGAGAGTGCTGGGTTCTGATGATGGTGAGCGGTCTTGGTTTCTGTTAGTAAGATTCTTATGTTTACCTTTCACCATCTGGTAATCTCTGGAGTTAGTTGTTATAGTTGTCCCTGCTTAGAAATTGTTCCTCTCGTGATTCTGTTAGCCTCTATCAGCAGACATGGGAGACTAGCTCTTTCCTCTGAGTTTCAGTGGTCAGAGCACTCTCTGAAGGCAAGCTCTCCTCTTACAGGGAAGGTGCACAGATATCTGGCATTCGGACCTCCCTCCTGGCTGAAGATGAAGGCCCAAAACAGGACCTGTCCCAGAATCTGTGTTGCTTTGGCCGGTCACAGAAGCTGTTAGCTTCTGTAGTCCACACTCTCACCTGCACAGACTAGTCTTGGAGGGATCCGGAAACCAAGATGGCTCCCCCAGGTGCTCCTGCAAAGCCCTCCTGGGCAGGGCAGACACCTCTCCCCTGGCAGGGAAGGTGCCCGGATGTCTGGAGCCTGAAAAGGGGGCTGTCTCTGAAGCTCTGTGGCTCCTGCCTGTCCCAGAAGCTGTTAGCTTCTGTAGTCCACACTCTCACCTGTGCAGACTAGTCTCGGTGGAGTCCTGGAACCAATATGTCTCCCTCCGATGCTCAGGCCTCAAAGGCCTTTTCTTATTCAATGAGATGATCATATGGATTTTTTTCTTCCAGTTTGTGTATGTGGTAGATTACATTTAACGATGTACCTAGGTTGAACCATCCCTGCATCTCTAGGATGAAACCTACTTGGTTATGTGTTCTTGGATCCAGTTTTCAAGCATTGTATTAAGAATTTTTAGCAAGGTATGATGGTGCATACCTTTAATCTCAGCAATTGAGGATACAAAGGTAGGCAAATCCCTGTGAATTCCAGGATAGCTAGGGCTATGTTAACACTGTCAAAAATAAAAAAGAAAGAAAGAGAGAAAGAGAGGGGGGAAGAGAGGGAGAGAGAGGATTTTTGCATCTATGTTCATCTATGTTCATCTATGTTCTGTGATTTTCTTTTTTTGTTGTTGGATCTTTGTGTGGTTTAGGCATTAGGCATCAGAGTAATAGTGAAGTCATAAAGAAAAATTGGAAAATGCTCCTTCCATCTCTAATCCATGGAACAATTTGAGGAGTATTGTTATTAGTTCTTCTTTGACAATGTGGTAGAATTCTGTTCTGAAACCATCTGGCTCTAGGCTTTTTGTGGTTAGGAGACTTTTAATTGTTGCCTCTACACTAGGATTTATTGGTATGCTTAAATTGTTTATTTGATCTTGACTTAACTTTGGTAGCTCCTATACACCAGTAAATCTCTTTATTTCTTTTAGGTTTTCCGGTTTGGTAGAGTATGGATTTTTAAAATATGTTCTTATGTTTCTCTAGATTTCCTCAGTATCTGTTGTAATGTTCCTCTTTTCCTTTCTAACCTTGTTACTTTGGATATTCTATCTTTGTCTTTTGGTTAATTTGGCTAAGAGTTTGTCAATCTTACTGATTTTCCTCAAAGAATCAACTCTTCATCCCATTTTTTGTCTTATTTTTTTGTTTGTGTGCTTATTTATATTTCATCGATTTCAGTCTTGAGTTTGATTATTTCTTGCCATCTATTCTTTTGGGGGGGTATCATTTCTTCTATTTGTTCTAGAGCTTTCAGGTGTACCACTAAGTTGCTAATATGAGATCTCTCCAGTTATTTATATAGGCACTTGGTGCTAGGAGCTTGCCTTGTAGAATGCTGTCATGCCATATGTCCTGTGGGTTTGAGTACTCTGTACATTCATTTTCATTCTGTCCAAAAAAAAAAAAAAAACCTTTTCATTTCCTTCTTAATTTCTACCTTGACCCATTTTTCATTGACTAGTGATTTGTTCAGTTTCCATAAATTTGCATACTTTCTGTTCTTTCTGTTGTGGCTGATATCTAGCTTTAATCCACGGCTGTCAGATAAGATGTAGAGTGTTATTTCAATTTTCTTATATCTGTTGAGACGTGTTCTGTGTCCCAATACATGGTCGGTTTTGGAGAAAGTTCTATGTGCTGCTGAGGAGAAAGTATATTCTTCTGAGTTTGGGTGAAATGCTCTGTAAGTATATGCTAGGTCAATTTCAAAAACTTTTTTTAGAGGAAAACCAGCTAAAAGCATCAAGTTCAGGGTTAAGGAATGTAAGCAATTTAATTTGCTCATTATTTTAGCTACACACAAAGGTGATTATAATAAGTCTATATTCATATAAATATTAAAAAGTTCAATAAATAGAAAACAAAAAATTCTATGTATTGTAAAAAGAGTGATTTCATACTTTAGTTGGTACATTTCATCTTTTTTAGTTGAACCAGGTGTTCAGTGACTACTAGTTTAGATTGTAATTAATAGAATAATATGCAAAGCTTCTTACATGCCCTTTTAAACCAGCCTGTCACATTAGATGCCAATATTCTGGAATACATTTTGAAAAGGCTACATTTGCTTTATGATATGGAATACTGAACCAGGCAACAGAAGAGTCTTTAAAGCACGTGAAACCTTCATTTTCCTGGTATTCTTCTAATGATGTATCCCATGTTAGTATTATTAAAGATTTTATACCAGAGACCTCAGTGACAGAAATATTATATGATAGAGTTTTGAAATGTGTAAAGCAAAGGTGACAGAACACAGAAGACAAAGCTTCAACTGCAGTTGACTGCAACAATCTCTTAGGAACTGGTAACAGATGGAGAAGATCATGAAGGCACCAAGGCACACAGAAATACATACACATGACCCTTCAAATAAGTAGGGTCTGAATGTAGGGTCTCCTGCTGTAGCACTAGCATAGCTCTGGGGTGCAGCTTAGCATGGGACATGGGCATTAACTAAATGAGGCAAGCCCCACAGGAGCAAACTCCTATGTGAACATACCTTCACAAAGTGCACTTTTCTAGGTTTCAGAGGTTTTCTTTGGGGGGGGGGTTGTTTGTTTGTTTGTTTGTTTGAGAAAAGAAAGCTAAACAAGTGAGCAGCATCACTATCAGCTGTCATCTTTATGATGGCTACCAATCATGCCCAGAAGTGCTCCCACCTACCATTTTAACTTTTTGAGCAAGTGTCCAATGATCTGGAGAGTAAGCATACCCAAAAATGCTTTCCATCTTTTCCTTCTTGAACTGACCTTAACTGAGCACACTCAGCAGTGAGCACAGCACATCCTAAACTGGGGGTGCTTGGGTAGGCACCTGTCTCCAAAGAGCCTTCCTATGTGATTATGCACAGGCTCCCTTAATAAAATCCCCACACTTACTTTGTTGGCCAGAGCACTGCTTTGGGAATAGCTCTGATGCTGCCTTTCCCTGATGCAGGAACATCTTCTCCCTTGTCCATCTTTAGGATGTGCTTGTTAGCAATACGTTAGGTTACACATTCACATAAAGTATTTTCTCTATCTCAGCTTGGGACAGGTAAATATCTCATCAGTCATACCTGTCTTTTGTACCCTTCTGCCCAAAGACATTTGAAAATCTAATAAGAACTTTTATGAGGAAGCGTTTTAGGGATAGAGACTATTTCAGGCTGGTCTTAAGCTCAGCTATTGTACCTCAGCCTCCATAGTGCAAAGATGACTGATCTGCCCACAATATCTTGTCAAGGGTGTACCTTTAAGTGAATGAAATGTGTATTATCCCTACTTAGAGTCAAGAATGCCCTTAGGACACCTGGGAATAAATGTCATTCCTCTTCCTTTATCCCTCAACTCTCTAAATGTGTGCTAGTTAATTCCTCAGATGATGCATGAGCAGTCACGAGGCCTTCAGGCCATGCCTCCTCGAATCTACACCCATGTATGAGACTCCCACACACAACAATGGCTGCCATGTTGGTCATGGGACTTCTGCCGGCCAATTAGACACCAACAAATTTATCATAAGGAAAAGACTCAAATGTCATTTGCCTCTCATCTTACAATCCTATTTGCTATGTTTTGGAGCCTAGCCACCATATTTTATAAAGCTCAAGTCACCTTTCTGGAGACAGATACACGACAGCCAGCTCTAGCCAAACAACTGGACAATACCCACAAATGCCTAACTCAGACTCATGAAACTTGGGGCAAGAAGGTGCCTACATTCTGGAGACATTTTCTATGTAGCAAGAAAGACCTTATTACATCTCATACCACCAACAGAAAGTGTGGCAACTGTTCCTCAACAGAGTCGCACTGCCAGGAAATCCAGAGTTCCACCCCTCCTGACATAGTCCCTCCCAAGGGTCTGCACATCACATTATGAAATACAGGCTAGGATTCCCTCGGTGCCCTTCTCAAAAGAACTTTTTCATTAAGAAAAGGAGAAGAAACCTAATTTGAAGCTTTAATAACCTTCCAATTAGGTTGTTTCTGTTCATATTAATATTTAATCATGACATTACTGGCCTGTTTTAGAATTGAACTGAAATTAAGTAAAAATGTTTGATCATAAATAATTTCATTATTAAAGATAATCTTTGTTATGTATGTTCCCATGCCTATCCTTTATTAAGTTTACTTTTCATGTTGACATTTTTAAGAGCATAATTGTATGTTTTTGTTCTTAGTAATATTGTTACCATGTATTAATTATGGCACTATGCCAGGAACACTAGTAATGAAATTTGTTCTTTTTGTGTGTGTGTGTGCTACAGGAAGGCAATGGGCTCTGTCTCTGTTTTACAACTAACAGATGATCAACTCAGAACTCCAAATTCATTCCCTGAATAACTATTTCTCCTCCCTAATCTGTCCAACATGTTGCTGGTTCTGATTTGGGGAAACAGAAAAATAAGACAGATAGTTCTTTGTCCTTTTTCTCAGACATTAGCCAGAGGAATACTCTGGTAGGTAGAATAATGGTCCTAAGAGATGACCACATTCTAATCCTGGGGCCATCATACCAAAGGAAATGTGCAAATGAAATCAAGGACAGGGAAGGGAGGACCACCCTGAATAATCTGAATGATTTAAGGGTAATCAAGAGCATCTTTAAAAGGCTAGATAGAATGCAAGAGTAGATATGGTAACCAAAGCAGAGTTGGACTGAGAGAAAAGACAGGTGGCTTTAGAAGTGAATGTGAGGAAGACACTGGTCCCATCTAGAACCTCTCCAAAAGAACCCAGCCCAGATGGCACCTGGGATATCCAAGAAAACCCTTCATCAGATTTCTAGCTCCCAAAACTTGTGAGGTGCTTACTCTGCATTAAGAAGCAGGCTAGAAGTCTATTGCAGAAACTACAGGGAGCCCAGAAGCTAAAAGGAACTTCTAAAATTGCTCAGCTCCAACCCTAGCAAATCCACTTGTGGGCTATGTAATAGAGTGAGCTTCCATTTTCTCCTTTGTAAAGGGATGACTTCTCACAAGATTATTGGAATAATTAAATGGGACAATTTGCATAAGTTGCTTAGCCCAGTGACTAGCACATTATTAGTATCTATTAAAGGTCAATTGTTGTGGTTCTCATTAAACCCTGTTCGGGTAGACAGCTCTGTTCATACTTGCTATGCTTTCTCTGTTAGAGGACCCCTACTGTCTGCCTTTGGAGAGAAACCTAAAGACACACTTCCTATAGGGCATATGTACATCTGTACTACTGGCAGGCTTGTCAGTAAGGTCTTCCACAGACAGAGCAGATAAGGAGAAGCATCTAGACTAAGTATATAACTTGACTCCACCTCTCTTCTTTGTGATATGAATAATTTGCCCAAATGAGCCTGTTCCTGGCAACAAAGAATGAAATCACCCAGAGGAGGCATTTCTAAGCAAATCTGCAGTTCCCTTTTCCTATTAACCTTCTTTCTTTTCTACTTCTGGTCGGTGGGCTAGAAGAAAGATTGAAATGTTTAAGAACCCTGAATAAAATAGGTTGTGAAAAAATCTATGCCTATATGACCCAAGTCCATACACTCTAGCTTCTTCCCAAAGCAATGGGCAATCAATACAGAATTGCGTACAATGGGTAGGAGGGAATGGCTGGTTACTTAGGGGAGGGTCCCATGACTTTAATTTTTTTGAACCTTTTTTTTGGGGGGGGGGGTTCGAGATAGGGTTTCTCTTTATAGCCCTGGCTGTCCTGGAACTCCCTTTGTAGACCAGGCTGGCTTCGAACTCAGAAATCCACCTGCCTCTGCCTCCCGAGTGCTGGGACTAAAGGCGTGCACCACCTCCACCCAGCCTGAACCTTATTTTTAATGATGGTTCTTAAATGCTTTAACCTCCCTTGTAACCCACTACCCAGCAGAGGTAGTGGGAAAGAAAGGATACAAGGAAGTGGACCCGTTTAGAAAGGTTCTTTGGAGCAACTCCCATCTGTGTTGTCTGAAAATCAGCAGTTAAGTTCAGTAGAGTTGGGATAGCAAACACGAATCAGCAGTGGTGGCATTATCTAGCAGAGACAGCCAGGCCTCAGCCTTGGCACAAGTCAGCAGGAGGGACCAGGAGGAATGCCAGGAGAAGTTCTTGGCTGTTCCTCTCTCAGGGAGACCAACAAGCATTGCACAGCTATCTCTATAAGCAAGCCCAGCTCAGCCTCTGTCATTGTCTGTCGAATCCTATTAATACCCTCAAAACATCACGTGTCCTCCACGGGTCTTGCCTTAACACATGCTTCTGTCTCAGCTAACATCACGCTGAGAATATGACAAGTTCAGCTCAACTATGCAATGTAAGGTGGAACAATGCATGTGTGTTGTTAGTGAAGAATCCCTCATGACCTGCTTGCATTAGCAGACTATCCTTTCTCCTGTGTGTGCTTCAGGCTCAATGTTCCTGCATGAGTCTGCTTTAGACTTTCATCTATGTCTACTTCAGCTAAATATTCCTTGGCATGGTTGCCCAAGCGAAATGCCATCCAACCAATTTTCAAAGCACCCTTAAGATTCCACTTCACATGGCCATCCCCATTCCTCCATGAAGGGGTATAAACCCAGCTGTGATAATACTTTGCAAGGGGTTCAGTTGGACTCTGAAAGATTGCAGTTTCTTGGCTAGGAGAACAGTCTCTCACAGCAGCTCACAAGTGGTAAGGGGATGCCCTTTTGGGGGTGTTCAGAATAAAATAGTCTGTGGCATATGTTTGATGCTGGTGAAGAGAATGACTGAAGTCCTCTTCCTTTCTGAGTTACCAGTCCAGCAGAGAAGTTGGTTGATCCCACCTAGGGAATTCTGTCTTGTGAAGCAGACGGGTCCTGGAACAACCAGGATGAGGGAAGATTGAAGCTAATCCCTCAGGCTCCGAGGATTTTTACCCACAAAAACTTTTCTTTTAAATCTCCTCACAGCTAGACTCCAGCCTAGAACTTCATCTTGGCCAGGATGAAGTTATAGAGACCAATTTAAACCTCTGCAGTAGAAAAAGAAGTTTAAAGAGGACTAACATGGACCCTAGAGCTGAAAGGCCTCTGGGTAGGTAGGCAAAGTCCAAGAACTACAAGCCATCGGGAGCACAGACAACTCTTCCTCCTTTCTGCTCTCTGTTCTCTTCCTGCAGAACTGCTGACTCAGACCCATCAAACTAAGACCCATCAGCTAACAGCTGGCCCAGCCATGACACTGGAACATATTTGAATGCTTGGTCACTAGGGAGTAGCACTACTTGGTAAGGATTAGGAGGTGTGGTCTTGTTGAGTAGATGTGGCTTTGTTGCAGGAAGCATGTCAACTGAGGGTAGGCTTTAGGGTTTCAAATGTTCAAGCCAGGCCCAGCCTCTCTCTCTTTCTCTTCCTGCTGACTGCTGATCCAGATATAGAACCCTTAGCTGCTGGCTCCAGCACCATGTTTGTCTTCATGCTCCCATACTTCCCATCATGATGGTAAAGCTCTGAATCTGTAAGCCAGGTCCAATTAAATGTTTTCCCTTAGAAGAGTTTCTGTGGTCATGGCATCTCTTCACAGCAATAGAACATTGACTAAGATAAATTACTTGTCTGTAAGCCTGGAAAGAAGAGGGGAGGTGTGTGAGCCAAGAGAAGGAGGGAAGAGTGAGGTTTGGTCAGTCTTGGAGGTGCTTTGTCATGAAGGAATGACAAGAACTCATAGTGGCCTACACAGCACAGCACCTCAGGTGTCTTAGTTTGGGCCTTTCTATTTACCAGTTGATTCAGCACTGCTCAGAGGAATCCCCATTGTTTCCTTCCTGCCTTTTCTATTATCATCACATAGAGAATGTCAGCCTCTGGTTTCTTACTCTATGATCATAGGCTAGTTGCTATGGTGCCACTTTCTCACAGTGTAGCTTCATAAGCACGGAGAAAACAGACCCCTTCCTCACATAGCTCTATGTAACCAGGTAGGAAAGACCTGTAGAAACAGTACCCCCTCTGTCACACTGGCCAGAACTATATCACACAGCCACTGTCACGAACTGGATTGTGTTTCCCAGAACATATGCATTGGAGTTAAAGTAGCTCAGAGCATGACCTATGTAGAATGAGGTTGTTATGAAGGCAATAAAATGAAGTCATTAGGGGAGTCTAATCCACAGCGACTTTCAAGACAGGGTTCCTCTGTGTGGCTCTGGCTATCCTGGAACTCACTCTATAGACCAAGCTGGCTTTGAACTCAGAGCTCTGCCTGCCTCAGCCTCCTGAGTGCTGGGACTGAAGGTGTGCACACCACCACCAGGCATGGAGTCTTTTGAAGAAGTAGATATTGGACATTAGATTTGTTTTCTTTCCATTGCTGTGATAAAAATACCACGACTGAATGCAAAGAGTTTGTTTTAGCTTACCATTTCAGAGGGATGCACTCCATCACGGTGGGGAAAGTGTGATAAAGAAGACAAAGCAGGGTGGGGGAAAACAGGAAGTAGTCAACGCAGCCTTAGTGTCTATTACAAACTTCCTCCAGTAAGACTTGACTTCCTATGGGTTCTATAACTTGCCCTAACAGAACCACCAACGGAATGCCAAGTTCTTGAATATACGAGCCTATGTGGGACATTTGTCGTTCAAACCACAATGGAGATAGACATTGTAGAAAGGCTCAAAGATATGAAGACTTGGGAAAACAGAAAAGCCTCCTGGGAGACAACCTTCGCTCATAGCTTGAAGAAGGAACCAGAACCTTAAAACAATCTATTCCTTTGCGTTGAGCCACCTGGTTCATAATATTTTGTTGTAATCAGTTAATACAGTTGCTAACTCTAGACAGTGCCATGGAACACAGAGAGTCATGACAAAGCCACTAAGGAGGGACACGCAAAAGTAAGTGCAACACACCCCTGGGGAAAGCAGATGCCCACAAGCAGACCCAGAGAGGACAGTGTGTGCTGGTGAGGTAACTGATGGCAGCAAGGATCTCATCTTCATGTTAACATCACAGGAATAGAGCCTGGCCAGCTCAAAGACAAGCTGTGTTTAGGTAGCATACAGACGATGGAGGGCTTGTTTGGAAAGCTAGGCTTTTCAACAAGGTTC
Source organism: Mus musculus (assembly GCF_000001635.26). NCBI lineage: Eukaryota > Metazoa > Chordata > Mammalia > Rodentia > Muridae > Mus > Mus musculus. Next base: position 90,600,533 of record NC_000074.6, read on the forward strand.
AACAAGGTGCAGAGAGCAGGGGGTGCTAGGGTCTGGGTAGCAGGACAAGACCATCTTCATATTTGCTCTTCCACTGACTGCACTTTTGAGCCAGGAAAAGGGAGGAAGGGTAACTGATTCAAGTCCAGCCAAGACCACAGTGATGTGGAGACAGCCAGTTCTCCATGGGAAGCTGCAGATTTATGTCTTATAGAATTCTTTGACCAGCAAGACAAAATAAAAGCCACCTTGGTGGAAAAGGACAAGAAAAACAGAAAGCAGAGGCAAACAGGACATCATTACCACCCTCCACCTTCCCAGCAGGCAGTCCTGTCTCCCAGACATCATATCTCAGAGTACAGTGGTGAGTCCCCCAGTATCCTTCAGGAATTATTTTCTGATCTTTCTAGGTTCCTCCCTCTATCTTTAGATCTTAATCCCTCAAAGGGACAAACACAAAAGCAACAGTTTGAAATCACCAGGTCCCTCCCCTACTTTCCCTAATCTCCCAACATTTGTCCAAACAAATAACAAAGAAAAACAAAAGCCCGGAGTCTGTATCAAGGAGGAACCAAAACATTAAGTCGATTAAATCAGGTTACAAACAGCCTGTCACTCTGCGGGGGTGGGAGGAGGAGAATCTGCCAAATTAGTTATTTGAGTGAACTGATGGGATGTCTTGGTCAAAATTCTTCTTTTCTACTAAATGTTGATGGATCACAGTCTATCAAGAATCTCCCAAAGCCATTTCTCATCTGTGTAGACAGTAAAAATCAAGGTGGCATTCTGGAAACCTCTAAATAACGCTTTGTCTACATCAAAGGGTGGAATTCTTTAGGTCAGAATAAATTTCGGGAAGAAGGCTTCTTTTTCAAGTAAAAAGGATCCGTAGTCCAACTGCTCCCAGTGTGTGGTTGGCAGTGTCAGAATTTCTCATCACCTGTGCCACTCTGCCTGGCTCCCAGGGCATCAGTCCTAGGTGCCCAGAGAGTATGCTAAGTGTTCTCTGCTTGTTATCTTATTTAATCAGGCCGTCAGCCTGAAGGATAAGGTCCACTGTCCTCGGAGTCAAAAGGAAATTGCAGCTTCCCTAGCCTGCCTGGCTCACGCAGCATTCACAGACAACTGGGCTCACAGAGGAGCGCTTTGCAAAGCCCAGCTTTTAATGACTGTGCTGCAGGCGTCATCTGAAGAGTGATCATTCATTCCTACCAGCTTTATTAACATCATTCTCACTGGGCAGACTCAGACATTCTAGACCACTTACTCCTCCACTTACTCTAGACCACAGAGTGTCTTCCTTTCCTCGCCTCCGAATGCCTTAACTTACTGCAGCCTTGTCTTTCCCTTAGGCTCCAGAGCACGGGCCAGTGTGCCTCATGCCACACTTCTTCACATGATGCCTGCCATAGCAGTGTGTGCTCAGCCTCTGCTGTGTGGTTTGTATTCATAGTAGTGCCTCAGATCACTGGAGATGATCCATTCTGCTTGTCTTGGGCTCCAGGGACCCTCTAAAAAGCACAGCAGTAGGGTGGTTGGCTTATTGTCATTGACTTTTGTCTCGTGACCAGGTCTTCCACTTCTCCTATAGAAGCCAAGAGCTACTCGAAGACACCATGCTGATGTCTCATCTTGGAGGACCACCTAAACCCCTTCCTGGCGTCTTCCTGACTTTATCCATCCCAACATTAAGTTCTGAGGATATGTGAAGAAACAGCTTCTAGCTACCTTTCCTTCAGAGATAAGGCCTCGTGTGTGTAGAGTCTTTTACAACCTTTGGAGATTTTTATTGTTTGCTTTAGAGTTGTGACATGAATTAATAAAAGATGAGGGATAAATTCACACAAGTGTAATAGACAAAATTATCACTAAGCATTGCTTCAAAGAGTAAGTCAATATTTTTATACTCTAGGTCCCTATTTTTTAACATATCTGCAAGCATCCTATGTAATTAAGCTACATTCCAGAATCAGACTTGGAAGGAAAACAAATCACAGAAGAGATGGAGTTTGCAAGCCGAGAAAGAAGGGAAAGAGGAGGAGGAAGAAAAAAAGAAAGAGGAAGAAACCCAATAGAACCTGCCAAAATTCTTGCCTTTGACCCTTAAGTTACCCTTCCAAGTTGTTGCGTTTGATCTGGGGAGGTGGGGAGAGGGCAGAAGGAAGGGGTAAGAAAGATTGAGGAGGAGAAGGAAAGGAAAGAGAAGGAGGGAAGGTAGGAACATGGATGAGGATAAAGAAGAAATCTTTATGAGTGGTCAAACTTCTTGCCTGCAATACTACCCAGCTCCATTCTTAAAACAGGGGCAAGAAGAGGGTTCGGAGGTAAAGGCACTTGCCAACAAGCATGATGGCCTTAGTTGGATCCTCTGGATTCCTCTGACCCAAATAGTAAAAAGAGAGAACCAACTTCCAAAAGTATTTTTTGTTCCTCTGAATCAACATCCCCTTTCCTGGAAGAGAGGTGAGGGCTGATAAAATACCCTCAGAATCCCTCTATCCCGGTGCGTATCTGGCGCATTTCAGCATGTCTTAGGTCATGTGACCAAAGCACATGAGCTCAGTCTCTAGAATGATGTTCATAAGAGGCCCGTAATTTCCTGAATCTAAGCAAGTGTTCTTCCCCTTTAATCCTTCACAATTTCCCTGAAGTAGATGTTAATCCTTGGCAATTTCAAAGTATAAATTCAAATTAAGCATGACCATTTTTCAAGAACAGTATAAAACAGTAATAAAGGAGTTTTAAATAGATGTGTCAATGGGTTGGAAGTGATAATGTTTTGGAAGCATTTAGGTTAAATAAAATGTCTTTTCAAAAAAAATTTAAGGCAACAGTCACTCCTGAATTATAGTTCACGGGCTATTTACTAACCTGTTGTGCAGTGTGTAACCTATATAATCGTGAACTACTTTATAAGAGCCCACTATTGAAGTCATCATTGCCTGTCTCCTATAGACCTTTTCCAACCTCCCTGCTACCTCTATGTCTAGAGGCATGGTTCCCCCACCCACCCAACCCCTGCCATTCTGGATGGTTGGTGTGGCATTTTTAGTTTGTTTTTGCAGTGTTATGAATGGACACTGTGCATGATAGACAAATTCCACCACTGAGCAATATTAGACAGAAGTTACAATTTAAGGGAGCATAGATTGACTTGGGCTCCTGTTTTTAGAGGTTCAGTCCATGGAGATGTGACGCCATTGCATCTGGGCCTGTGGTGCTGAGGCAAAGCATTGTGACAGGAACATGCACTCCAGTGAGGAGGCTCAGCTCACAGCAGACAGTAAGCAGAGAGACCATCAGGATCGGCTGACTGAGGTTAGTCTAGGCTTTTGCCACTTGCAGACTCAGGTCTGTTCGTGTAGTGCTGCCTAGAGCTATTTCATAGATGCAAACCTGTTGGAAAGAGCTGCAGGATCAAAGGCCAAGGAAGTCAGCTCATAGATCATTCAACTCGTGTTATAGAGTGTCTATGCAACTACTAGCCAGTGAAGTCTTGATAAATGAGTATAAGCAGAGTAGCAGCCTCCGAGCTCATAAAGACAACTGTCCGAAGCAAGTGAGATGCCTGTGAACATGGACCTGATGCCCTGGATGGACACATGTAAACAACCAAGCATCATCCCACTGATTAGCCCTGTAAAGAAGAAAGCCAGAAAGAGGTTTAACCATGCAAGGGGAGCAACAGCAGGTCATGGGGGAACGTGATCTGTGAGATGGGGGAGGAAATGGCCTTCCTGGAGAAGTAAGTAATTTGTCCCTGAGACGGTGAGAGTAGGATCTGGAGAGCTCAAGTGTGGGTGGGGAAGGGTCAGTCAGAGTCAGTCAGAGTCTGAGGAGGTGTAACTAGTACGAAAGCCTATGTGTGACTGTGGGCTCAGGGGAGGAACAGAGATGATAGAATGAATATATGTTAAAAGGAAATTTCTTACATGGGTTTTGTGTTGCTAACAGTAGGCATCTCACACTGGAAAGACTACAAAGTCAGGAAATGTTCAATTCATCAGCCCGGGTGCCTCAGTGGTCCCTCCAGATCTGGTACTGGGGTCTCGGAGGATTCCTAGAGAGCTGCGGGTCTTCAGTTTACAGCATAGCAATGTAGGAGTGTAGCAGCAGCAGCAACAGTGGAGTAGATGGGCTTGCCAACAAGAGTTAAGCCAGGAAGGCAAAAACAAAGCTTTCTTCTTCTGTCTCCTTTACCACTGCTGCTCACATTTTAAATGGGTTTTCCTGCTCCATTTAACCTGAGGCAATCCCTCACCTCACAGATCTCCGAAGATAACCTTAATTACTCGGCAGTACTTCACAAGTATTCCTACAGGCCTGCCTCCTAGGTGTCAGGTTGACTGTCAGTACTAGCTATCACAGCCAACAGCCCATATCCTGAAAGCTTTGTGGAAACTCATATCATCAGGCCTCACCCTAGAGGTTTAGACCCAATACATACAAAGTATGCACAAGACCATACATTGCCAACACCCTAGGTGATGTCCACAAATTCACATTTTCAAGACTAAGAAACAGAGCCCCTTTGGGGTCTGAATGTATAACATAGTGTGAGTCCCACGAGGCTGCTTGTTGTGTTTTTGTTGTGTTTTGCTTTTGGGGGTATGCCCGCATCTTTTTAGCTTGGTAAGGTGTTCTGACTTCTGAATGGAGAAGGATCGTCAGGAAGCAGAAGTAGAAGGAAGCCGGGACACTTAACATCACCAGAGCAGCAGCTTTGCACAGTTCCCACCTGGTGTGATGGATCCAATGAGGCTGCCATTAACAGAGGAGAGTCACCAGGGTGAGCCTCCAGAGGGTAAGGCCCATAGAGATATCTATGGACACTTAGAGAGTCTACCATGGTGTGTTTCTCCTGGTGGACCGCACTTCCTCCATTTATTATGGCCAGCAGCCCTGAGGTGCAAAAAACATAAAAGTACCATGTGAATATATCTCTTAGACCAATAACTATGCTACACCACAGTGCCTTCCTCCTCAGAGCTTACAGTCTAAAGAGAGGTGATATCAGCTAGTACAGCTTAAGTTTGAGGTGTCCTCCAAAAGTGATATGTTGAAAACTAGATGAGAAATGTAGAGGGGTCTAGATTGTGGCTTCTGGGAGGTAACTGGATCATAGAACTCTGACCTCTTCAAAGGGTTAATGTTCAGACATGACTTCACCCAGCATTCTAGTCAGACCCCTGTCATGATTCACAAATGGGATACTGAGGCACAGTGTGTTTCTGTAACTGCAGCTGGGAAGGGGTGATCCTGGAGTGCAGGGCAGAGCCAATTGTAGGAATGGTTCTCCTATGCACTTGGTGACGTGGCTCTCTGTTGATCCCTGGCAGAGTCTTCCTGAAGTCAACATCATTCTTACTCCTGGCCAAGCCTTGGTGTTGGCAAAGGCAAAAATTCAGTCCTACCCCAGCCTGTAGCTAGAATGGAAGGACTATTGGTAGTGTTCAGAAAAGCCGATGCCTGAGTCTATGTACCAGATCTTTCACACAGAGAAAATAAGGACATTTTCTTTTAATAATGCTACAGAGAAATCATGAAATGGTACCATTACAAAAACATAATTAGGTCTTCGGGAAAAAATCATCTCCGCTGGAGTCCTATAAAAAGACCACAGGTGTTCGTCATTATTTTTTATTTAGCAGACAGTTTTAGCCATTGTTTGTTTTTTTCCCCATTTATTAAGTTCTGGTATTTTAAGATGATTTGTGTGTAATAATAACAATAATTTCCTGTTTGCCTGTCAGTTGTGAGCCACTTTAATTACAGATATTCATTTTCACAAGTTAACTCGGTAAACACGCTCATTTGTTATATTGCCTGTTCATTAAATCAGTTAGCACAGCTAGTAACTATGTTAAGTATTTGGCTGTCCGTGTTCAGCGATGCATCTTCATCCATTTCCAGTATTATTTGTTGCAGAGGCAGACACAAACTCGCTGTGAGTTCCTGCTCAATGGATAGGAGATGCCAGTCTTCCACTTGCCCGGAGCCTGCTGCCCCAGGCCAAGGACTACCACTTTGTGCATCACAGGCAAAAGCATGAATTCACACTGAATCACAGTACCTGGCTGTCTTATAGTTTCATTGCTGTGATGAGATATTATGACCAAGGCAACTCTTAAAAAGAAGACATCTAAATAGAACTGGCTTACAGTTTCAGATGTTCAGTCTGTTATTATCATGGCGTGAGACACAAAAAGCGTGCAGGCAGACACAGTGCTGGATGAGCTGAAAGTTCTATATCTTGATCCCCAAGGAGCAGAAGGAGACTGTCTTCCACAGGCAGCCAGGAGGAGACTAGATTCTACACTAGGTGGGGCCTGAGCATAGGAGACCTCAAAACCCGCCTACACAGTGGCATACTTCCTCTAACAAGGCCACACCTCCTCCAATAAAGCATTACCTCCTTATAGTGCCACTCCCTATGGCTAAACATTCAAACTCATGAATCTATGGGGGCCAAAGCTATTCAGACCACCACACTGGCAAACAAGACAACCTTTGATACAGTTCCACAAGGCAGGATCTGAGGAGGCATGCTTGATGCATATCCAATTGCAACCCAGCCCCTGGACAACACCTCTCACCCACTTTACATAGGGGGAAAGCCCAGGGGTACTGTGGTGTCTCAGACTTCTGTCAGCAGCTACTTATCTCAAAGGCAGGTATCAGAAGTCGTCTACTGCCTCACTCAAGCATTTGAAGGGGAGGTATCAAAGAGTCAAAATTCAGTATTGAGACTCTAAGCTAGTTCCATAGAAGACCAAGCATGAGCTGCTGGGGTGTGCTACATACTTACAGCACATATGTAGAGATGTGTGAAGCCAACACTGAGAAAATGCACAGCCAGAGAAGATAGAACAGGAGGAAGGGATCAAGGCCTGGAGCTCCCAAGAAGCCCGGCTATTTGTGTTTTGAAACTGTGGTGCCTCTTTCCATACCTAAATACAAGCACACTCTTGGGGATGGGGGAGGAATGCACTTTGGGTGTTTTACTTGTTTTCTTACGTTTTCTTGTGGTCGGTTTTGTTTGTCAGTTGTTCTTGCTTTGACTCTACTTCTGGACACTGAGCCTAGATCCTTGCACACACTGGGCATGTGGTGGACTACATCTGAAGTTCTCAAACAATACATTTCCAGTCACGGTGACTGCCACGATGCTGATGCCATGAAGTGTGCCACATTTGGTACACTCTAATTTTTCTGGATAGGACCTCAGGTACCACCAGGGAAGGTCTCCATCCAACAGACATCTGCCGGTCAGATTTTTTTATTCCGTGTCTCTTGCAGACACTGTGACTATTATTGGCATACTAAATCCAGGCTAAGGGAATAAAAGATTGCTTGTAAGACACAAGGCTCAAGAGAAGGGAATTCATTAGAGGTTTAGTGCAGAGGAGCTCAAGACAAGATGTCCAGAGTGGGCATTCAAAACAGAGAGAATGCTCCGGAGCTGCCTCTGGGGGTGTCTTTCATGGTTATCTGCATAGAGTCTTATGATCTTGCTAACCTTCCTCCCAAAGAGCAAGGAATGAACAAGCTATAACAGGAAATAGAATGAGCAAGGCTGGCTAAAGTACAGAGCAACAGGCACAATGGTGTTGGTAACTCAGGTTTAAGGGACATAGTCCTGGTAGAAGCATCAGATGCTAAAGGACTTTAAAGTCACCAAAGGGCAAGAGCCATGACTCTTAACTTTCCAAGCCAATCTGAAAAGGATGCTCAAAAAGGCTCCCACACCATTTTTCCAAGGGCCCTACCATGGCTTCCTGTAAATGTAGCTGCTTGTATTACGAATGTTAAGTATGCCCCCCCCCAAAAAAAGAAAACTGTTTGTACAAAAGGCTCTGCATGTAGCTTCTGAGATCCTGCCCCGAGCTGGTTCTGATTGGTAAATAAAGATGCCAGCATCCAAGAGTTGGGGGGGACAGACAGAGGGGAGACTTTAGGATCTCCCCAGGCTTGGGACCAGGAAGAGAGGAAAAAGGAGACCCACCAGGCTTTAGGGGAGTTATGAGACAGGAGAGACAAGGAGACTGCCATGGGATAGAGAAGCGAGGAGAGCACTCTGGGCTCTGGGCCAAGAAAGTGCAGCCCAGGAGGTAGATGCTAATAGCAGAGGGGCTAGGCAGTCACCCAGCTATTGTGCTGCTTAAAGCATATTAAAATGTAAAGACTGAGTCTTTCATTCAGGAACCATTGAGGTGGGTAGCAACCCCACGCCGAGATTTATTAATGAATAATTAATACTACAGGTAAAGGAGAGTCTGATTTTGATTTTGGTTTTTTGTTTTGTTTTGTTTTGTTTTGTTTTTGTTTTTGGTTTTAGTTTTGGTTTTGGTTTTGGTTTTTTGCCCCAGTCTTTTGGTGTCTGTCCAGCACTTCACTTTCTTTGAGAAGAAACAGTCAGGACCTAGACTCTGACCTCAAGAAGCTTAAGATTATGTGAAGGGCCAGGCATGGTGATGCACTTAGTCCTGATGAGCCTGAAGCACAAGGAGCTTGAATCCCCATCACCCTGGGCTACAAACTGACTCTTGAGCACATAAGAAACAAAAAACAAAAAACAAAAAAGACCTAATATTGATAGTTGGGAAAATACATTAAATCCCTATAGGATATTTTCAAGAGAGTTGGGGTCACATACTTAGCACCAAGAGGATGTCAGGTATATGGTGGATGTTTAATATTTATTGATCAATTGTAGAATAATATACAAGCATCTGCTATTATATGGACAAAATTCTTAAGAATTCACAGTGATGAAATGTCAATACTTACCTTGTAACCTACTCCAGAGAAGCTTCGGGTAGCCTTCTATTCTGAAACTGTTGCTCAAGGAAGATCAATTGGACAATGACAATTTGTATTTTGTTTTATATATTTTGTTTTGAGGAAATTTCATTTAAAGAGTTATCTTACACTTAAAATAGATTTTATGGTGCAGTTTAAGAGTCTCACTATGTTGTATAAGGATCGGCCTGAGCATGGCATCCCACCATGTAAATCCATTCATACACTGACCTGCCCCTTAGATGTAAGAGCAAAACGTCTAGCACACAGCTGTCTAAAGAAAACGGCACTGTTAAGGACACCAGCTACCCACGAGACTGTCAACACACAGAGGTCTAAGTAGCGCAGAGACTCTTGTTTCTGGAGGCAAAATTTGCTTGGAAGATCGCAATCCATTAGTGCATAACGAGAACCTTCTGGCATGACCAAGTGGATGAGACTCAGGAAAACCTGAACAGGGAGTGCTATAAAATTAAAATGCAGTGGGGGCGAACCATGGCAGCAGATAGCATAACCTTCCTGGTGTCTTTAGTGGTGTTAATGGAGCTACTCAGGGCACAGATGGTGGTTTTCAGAAAAGTCATTTTTTTTCTCTAACAAATTCATGACTAAACTAAAAAGACCAGTATCAACTTCATTATGCTTTCCAATTGACTTGCTTTTAGGGTTATTCTTTTTATTATAGCTCTTAAGCTCCCGTCTCTTTTTTTAAAGCACTTCTTTTAATACCAATTTTCACAGCACTAAGAAATTTAGCACTCTTCAGTGGCTATATTAATGGGAAGGATGGTTGGAGGCTAGAGAGAGGCATGAAACATGGGCTACTGGACTAGACATTTCTTATCTTATCTACCCAAGTTAGATCCCAGGGGCTGACCATCAGACAAAGGTATACATTGGTAATGACAGAAAAGCCAGGCCCATTTCTTCTTGGGGAAATTCTCTTCCTCTGTAACCATCAGGATGAGGAGACAAGGAACACTCCATATTCTCTTCTCCAATATGACTCTACACCGTGGCCCTCCTATCTATGTGTGATGAGGGAGCAAGCAGTTTAAACAGAAAATCTGACCCATTTCACAAGTATCTGTTGGTGGAGGTGTTGCTCCCCTAATTGGCTCTTGATTGTGTCAATAAAGACAGCGAAAGCCAATCACTAGGCAAAGGTGGGAAAGGTGGGCTTTCTGGATCCCAGGAGGAAGAGGAGGGGATTCAGAGAGGGAAGGGGAGGGCAGACGGTGGAGCGGAGAAAGTGACAGACTTGTAGGTCTTGGGGACACTAGTTTGTAGCCTTGGCCTCCGGTGGGCTGAGGATAGGACAAGATATTCTTCTCCCCACCATTGGCTAGTTTTAAAATATTAAAGCTCTCTGGTGTTTTCCATCTGAGGTAACTCAGAAGAGTAGGAGAAAGAGCACAGCCAGGTTGGACATGGGCAGCTTGGTGAAGCTAGCCATGGGGGCTAAGACAGCCATTGCTGGAGGCTGATCTCAGAGCTGAGCTGAGAGCATGGCCCCCGAGAAAGGAGCTAGCAGTGGGTTTTAAAAGTATCATTGTGGGTGACCGTAAACACCACCATAACCAAAGGTTGTTTCCTGTGTTCTAGGAGTTCTGCAGGTTAAGTCCACTAGACAAGTAGATTCTCTCTGACCTGAGGCTGATTGGGAACAGATTTCAGATTATTATTATATTATTGATAACAGTACAAATTGAAGCAAATTCCCTCATAGCGGGAAAACAACACAGTGTGTCTGCTCAGCTATTTCAAAAAGGAGTAATTAGGGAAAAGCATGTTCAAATGTGGAAGATCAATATAAAGTTCAAAGAACACGAGCTATAGAACTACAGAGAAACCAGCATACCTACATAAGACACCTGACACACACAAAGGTACAGGTGGGATTGTTTTAAGGTGCTACCAATTGCTGTTTTGATGGTGATGGAGTTCCATGCGTGCTAAAGCACTTCCGAGTTCTACTCTTCTATTAAGAAGAGTCGGTAGTCATGCACAGAGATTTTGAGCTTCGAATTCTGCATGAACGCCTCTATGGTTAGGCTCCCGAAATGTTCCGAACATCACACTCAGAAGCCACATTTAGTATCAGAGCTGCTCACAAACAAAATTCCCATCCATGCTCCCATCCACGCAACTTTTCAAATGGGCAAACCTTTGTTCAGAGAGCTCTTCCCTGAGACCCAGATCCCCTTCATTCAGCTTCCCCGCCTCTCAGCCGGATCAGTTTTTACAAACCAAATCCTTGCTCTAGTAGAAATATCGAAAACTCAAAAAAGGAAAGGGGTGAAAATATAGATTCTGCTCAAGTCAGACGTGGTGAAACTGTTTTGTTCCTTGGGGCTGTCAAGTTCTGCTTTCATTTCTGTTGCTGTAATAAAATATCCCAACTGAAAGCAATATGGGGGAAGAACAGGTTTATTCCAGCTTATGATTGTAGATTACAGTCCATCTCGGAGGGAAGTTAAGGCAAGAACCCAAGGCAAAAACTTGAAGGCAGGCCGGCTTGTTATTCTATGCAGCACTGAGTCTGTCCTAGGAACTCGTCACAGATGAGGGGATACAGCAGAACACAAGAAGGCGGATGCTGGCTTGCAGGCTCCTTGCTACCTTGTATTCCTCCAGCTTTTTTACACAGGTCAGGACTATGTGCCTAAAGATGCTATGGTCCACAGCTGGCTGAGCCGTCCTGCATCAATTCACAGTTGAGACAGTCCCTTGCAGACATACCCACAGACTGACGGGACCTGGGCAACTTCTCTGTGGAAACTGTCCTCCCAGATCCAGGTTGTATAAAGTTAAAGCTAAGCAGGACAGGTTTGAGAACCCTCTCACATCCAACCACCGTGTTCCCTTCAAAGGGACATTGACTCAAAGTTCTTATATGAGATCCAGCCTGGCTTACAATGCCTTTTATTCTGAGGCCACTCCTGCTCGTGGTCTGTTGTGTTGTGATGTGCACAGGCAGACACAGCCGGGAGCCTTCCTATCCCTAGTAGGCTAAGATAATTCTGGAACCTACCTTTGTTGTGCTCCACCATGTCGTGTACAGTATACACACAGGTTCCGTCTGAACCAAGCCATGGAGCAGTGTTGTAGGTCTTATTTAGAACACAAGGCCTTGGGCGGGGTTCTGGGAAACTGGCTTGCTTAAGGTAATTCTGTGGTAGAAGCGGGCAGGGATAGCGCCCTGGTAGAGCTTAATGGTTTTTGGTGACAGGGTAACTTTTTGAGAACATTTTTTCTCAGAAAGACTATCCTCCTTTGAAAATGGTGGGCACATTTTTTTAATCCAACCTGTTTTTATCCCATTTTTATCTCATGCTAAGAAAGAACAGTGATCTTCCACAAAGAGCTTTGAATGACAGCAAAAATGACCTTGTGATATATCATTTCATATGGTACACCCCACCCAGAAACGGCTGTCACCACCATGGGAGTTTTCCTCCATGAAATCCAGGAGTAGGTCTTGAGGGATTTGTATATGGGAGGCAGACTTTGAACAACAACTACAAAAAAAAATCACAAGAACAACGAATCAGAATTTGAGGCACCTTTAAATACAAGATGAAGTAAAGGCTCAGAATGTGAACTGTTTGGTCATTTGGTCATTTTCACGCAAGCTTTAAACTCTTTATACCCCACCCAGCATTTCTCAAGTCCTACTTTTTAGTGAAGAAACCTCAGATAGAAAAATACCAGAAAATCTGAATGAACAATCAGGAGAGATCTTAAAACTCAGGGACATTTGAAAGAGGCATCACACATCTGTAACCTACCCTTGAAGTAAGGCAGGGTTGAAATGTAAGAAGAAAAATGTTCTTTGTTGCAGGCAAGGTATGAAGATTTCTGCTGTCATATTTGATGCCATATTTATCTCATCTTAATTCTAATATCTCTCTCTCTCTCTCTCTCTCTCTCTCTCTCTCTCTCTCTCTCTCTCTCTCTCTCTCTCGCACACACACACACACAGTCTTTTCTGCAGCAGAAGCTAGTATAGACCGAAGCACCATGCACCACCTTGAAAGGTCTTCATTTCTGCCATAGATATCCAGCACACCTGGACATCCAGCACATCTGGGCATCTAGCACATCTGGGCATCCAGCACACCTGGACATCCAGCACACCTGGGCATGCACCACACCTGGACATCCAGCACACCTGGGCATGCAGCACATCTGGGCATCCAGCACACCTGGGCATGCAGCACACCTGGACATCCAGCACACCTGGGCATACAGCACACCTGGACATCCAGCACACCTGGACATCCAGCACACCTGGGGTTGGATTAATGTTGAGAAGATCAACCTTAATTATCAACTTCATGGGACTGAGAGAGACAACTAGGACTAGAATCATAAAGCACATTTCTGAGTCTACGTTAAGGGGGAGACCAACTCTTAATATGGGGGATGCTGTCTAGCTGTCTGGGGAACCACATACAACTAAAGCAGGAAAGAAGGGATCATAGTAGTTCAGGCTTGCTCTGTATCTTTCTGCTTCCTGGCCACCATGAGTAAACAGCTTCCTCTACCACATGTTCCCACAACCCAGATGTTCTGTCACACCAAAGCAATGGAGGTACAGACTTCTGACCACAACCTACAAAAGTGTAGCCAACAGTAAATCTTTTTATTTAGTATTTTGTGACAGCAGCAGAAAAGATAACCAACCAGCACAGATACCTATAGTCCAAAGCACCGATTCAATATTCCTGAGTCCTAGGCACAGACTGGATACTCACAGAGACATGATCTCTTCTGATTTCCAGAGACTTCCTGCTACAAATTCCCAATTCAGAAGGGAAGTTCAACAGACTGCATTCAATCATAATTTACTAGAAATCTAATGGAATAGCGATACTGTCCCACACAATACCACAGGACAATTTAAAAGAAAACAAAAACTAAGCAAAGTCTTTGAGAATCTAGTTAGTAATAGTGACTTTGGATACTAGAGTCTCTACTGTGAGTGGCACCAGGGAGCCAGGACAGTTTTGAAAGCAGGCAATCTTTCCTACCATGAAAAAGCCAACTCCCCTCCCCTCCCTTCCCTTCTCCTCCCTTCCCCTTTCTTCTGTTCCCTTTCCCTCTCCTCCTCTCTCCTTTCCCTTCTTCTCCCCTCCACCCCCTCTTTTCTCCTCTTCCTCTCCTCTCCCCTCTTCTCTTTTCCTCTCCTTTCCCCTCTCTTCTCCCTTCTTGCCCCTCACCTTACCTCTCTTCTTCTCCTCTCCCCTCTCCTCTCCCCTCTCCTCTCCCCTCTCCTCTCCCCTCTCCTCTCCCTTCCTCTTCTCTCCTCTCTGTTTCTTTTCCTCCAACTTCAAGGACCACTCTTTGTCAATATTCTCCTCAAGCCATCTGTAAATGCTGGTACATTGCAGACTTTAAATTCAAAGACTTTTTTCTCTTTTCCATTCACAAAGTGCATGGGTGACACTACCCAACACTGGGTAGCTAACAACAGCTTCAGGGGAATACTCACAATGCCTCAGGCCTTCAAGGGCATGTGCATTCATATGCATATAAACACACATGCATACACCGAGAGAATTTTTAAATAATAATAATAATAATAATAATAATAATACATCTTCTTTTGAAAAGGCCTATTACATAAAGACTTGGCCCCCAGTGTAGTGGTATTTGAAGCTGCTATAGACCTTGAATAAGTGAAGCCTAGTGGTAGGCCATTTGGGTTATGCTTTTAAATAGGATTATGACACCATGGTCTCTTCCTCTGTCTGCTTTTGTTCAAAGTGTGGCCATTTGCCCTGACACATGCTCCTGTCACTACCATCAGCCAACTTCCCCAGAGATCAAACCAATGGGCCCAGCCACTCTTCAAACCTCCAAACTGTGAGCTAAGCACACTTTTCCACTTCCTATGCAGCCTCTCCCTGGTGTTTCTTTACAGCAATGTAAAGCTGCTTAGGACAACCTCCTTCCTGATCTCTGCCAATTTTTTCCTTCTTTACACGCCAATAGAAGCAATCCTGGGAAGTCTACTCTCAAGACCTCATCTAAAATGAATCCCCTTCCAAAGGCCCTACCCCGTATACCATCCAGCTCATGTAGCCTCAAAAGAAAAGTTTGGAGGAGGCATGAATATGCAATCCATAACATTTGGTTTTCGCTTCCTACCCATTTCTCCATCTAAGTCGTACTCCTTGCTTTTCCTCTAAAGCACAGCCTGAGATTGTCCACTTTTCTTCAGCTTGTGTCTGAACTGCTGCAGTAGCCTTCCCTGGTCTCCACCCCTCCACTCCAGTCTCCACACACAATCACACTTAAGTGTTCTTATAAAAAAAAAAAACTATATTAGAACAAGTCACTCCCCTGCTTAAAATACAATGGTAGTTCCCCCATCATACCCTGAGCAAATCCTAAACCATGCCCTTCACAACTCATCCCTGCTCAGCTGTGGAGCTCACTTCACACCACACTTCACACCACACTCTACTGCCCACTGTGCTGTCCCCCACTCTCCAGAGATGCCAA
The DNA here is from genome assembly GCF_000001635.26 of Mus musculus. NCBI lineage: Eukaryota > Metazoa > Chordata > Mammalia > Rodentia > Muridae > Mus > Mus musculus. Next base: position 90,615,827 of record NC_000074.6, read on the forward strand.
CCTCAATCAGACCTCACCTGATTATACCTCTGCCCATAGGTATCATGTCCATGGCAGGCCCTTGTCTACTCAAGTCTTCCTTGCAATAGCCTTGACATTCTAATCCCTGCGTCCTCAAAGGTTAAAGAGAGATGCCCCCAAGTCCTCATCCTCAGAAGTCAACGCAGTCCCTTTCTTATATGACACTCTAAATCTTCTTAAGCATCACATGTGACAGCCTCTCTTCCTAGCCCTGTCTTCATCACATAGTCGGATTTTATTGTCCTGGGTACTTCCATAACCTCAGCCCCTGCAAGAGACACCAATAACTCTTCTTTCTTTAAAAAAAAAAAATAGAGTTGACTGGCCTTGTACTTAGTATGGAATTGACACTGGCTTTGATCATGTGCTATGAGAAGCAGAATACCATGAGTTTCACAGCTACACTATGAAGATGCGTACTCTGACATTCTCCTCACTGACCTCCAGTGATCCCTCCTGTAAAGCTGCTCCTGATGATCACCCAGATAATTGTGGGGGTAACTGCTGCCTAGGGTTCCTGAAGGATTAGAATGAGGTTATGCAAGTAATTGTTTCAGCTAAAACAGCTCAAGTCGATAACAGCTGCCATCTCCAACTCAAACAATTAGGTCACACACCAGCCTAAATTTTCTGCCTTCCTACAAATGTTTCCAAAGGTGCAGAACTTGCTTGGTTTATAAAAGGTCATGTGGTACATATTTGTGAATGGGAAACTCTTAATTTAATCCCCCGAAAAATGTAAGTAGCTTGTCTTGGTGCTAGAGAGACAAACCCAATCAGAGAATTCAAAAATTAAGATCTCACTGCCAAGGAAGTTTTATCAAATGCCAGCAGGAGATTGAACTGAGTTTCTCAGAAGTCACACTTTAGAATCTCTTTGTGGCTAAGACTAATTTTAGCATTCTTTTGATAGACTGGACTTGCTTCATGATGCAGGTCTAGCAGGAGAATAAACACGTATCTTTTAGCATGTTTTATTCTTAACAAAGTGCCCATTTATTTTTCATGCAAAAAGATTGGGATTTGGAATTCAGGCATAGTCCACCTAAAGCCATCATATTCCAGAGTTACTTGAACTCAAAAACTTGTTTGGCTATTGTGATGGTTATTAATTGTCAACTTCACATAATCTAGAATCACCTGGGAAGAGAGTCGCAAGAGACTGCCTAGATCTGACCGACCTGTATGAGATTCTCTTGATTTTGTTAATTGATGTGGGAAGGCCAAGCCTACAGGTGGGCAGCACCATGCCCCAGGGGTTGGGCCCTGAACTGTATAAGAAGAGAGGATGAGGATAGAGTAGCAGTAAAAGCCTGTTCATTCATCTCTTTCTGCTCTTGATTGTGGATGTGACCTGACCAGCTGTTTTAAGTTCCTGCCTCCTGGACTTCCCTGCTATGATGGAAGGTAACCTGGAACTGTGAACTACAATAAGCCCATTCTCCCCTAAGTTGCATTTTGTAGGGCCATTATATCTCAACCACTAGACAGGAAATGAAAACAGCTGTCTCGTGGCAGTTTGGTCACAGAATATTCCATTCAGGTTACACATATACTTCTTGACCCAGTTTGGGGATAAGAAAGATTATCTCAAAGAAGCAACCTCAAAACTAAGGGTAGAAAAGGCCTTTGACTTTTAGCAGGTCTGTAGTGCCAGTTTGTATAGCTCCTGGCTAGTGGCCATTCTATTATTAAGAGTTAAAGGAGAAGGAGTGGGAAAAGAGCAGTGCTCCTGGACTTTTATGTGTGTTATTAGAGTTAGATGGTGACAAGCAAATCTGCAAACCGTAGACATTTCCATGGTGATTGTTGCCCACAGTAATTGATATAGGCATTCCGCAGTATAGGCAGATACCCACTCCCATACTTTAAGTAGACATTTTTGGGAAGGATTCTGTTGACTTGTCCTGTGTCCCTGTTCGTTCTCCCTATTCTCTTCACTCCAGCCTCCTGTGAGCACCTGCCCCCAAGTCTGTCTCCAGCTTTCAAAGAAACCTAATGGTGAAAGATGCCATTCACTTGAATGTCTATATGATTTCAAATGTTCACTTTTTCATGGAAAGGGGGCAGAAAGTTTGTAGTAACTGAGGTTGGAGAGTGTTAGGCTGGAACCCCTGCTCATCTCCTGCACAAGCTGGGAAACTCTGTCTGCCCCCCTTCCTCAAACTGTGCCCACACAGAGAAAATTCCTCATCTCTGCACTTGCAGCAACCCACCCAAGAGTGCCCACCCAGGAGGTCAGTTTTTGACCATGTGTGGACTCGATCCCAGCTCCTAGATGGCACATCATCACTCCTCACCTAAACTCTATAAACCCCCCTTGCTTTAGCCTGGATGTGTGACTTTACTGACCTCTCCCTGTGAGATCAGTGAACCCACCTGAGAGCTGCCTCCTAATAAACCTGACTTTATCTACTTTTAATCTGATCTAATCTCGCTTCTATCTGCATCACAGAGGGAGAGAAAAATACCTATCAGGGAGGACTGCTACGAAGCAGGATTTTTCTAAATATGACAGGGCTGTTTGACACATGAACTCACAGTGGTTGTGGATGCTCATGCAAGACCAATACAAGATTAAACCAGTCAACCTTCAAGAAAGGATGGAGGGATTCACAAGGTCCAGCCTTGACTGGCAATTAATGGCTGCTGGAGGAGGAGAAATCAAAAAAAAATTTTTTTTAAACTGCAACCCCTGTTGGGTTGTCCATGGTCCAATAAATAGCCCTACACACTTGGGCATACAGCATCAATAACTGGATTCAGTTGATTAAAGAAGGAGGAAATGAAACTGGGTGGAAACCATAATGAGAGGGCTCAGAGGAGAGGGGAGAGAATGACAGGACAGATACTGTGGTGGTTTGAACATGCTTGGCCCAGGGAGTGGCACTATTAGGAGGTGTGACCTTGTTGGAGTAGGTGTGGCCTTGTTGGAGGAAGTGTGTCACTGTGAATGTGGGCTTTAAGGCCCTCAGCCTAGCTCCCTGGAAGCCAGTCTTCTGCTGTTTGCCGTCAGAACAAGATGTAGAACCCTCAGCTCTGCCTACACGTTGCCTGACTTGACACTGCCATGCTCCTGCCTTGATAATGGACTTGTACCTTTGAACCTGTAAGCCAGCCCCAATTGAACATTGTTCTTTATAAGAGTTGCCTTGGTCATAATGTCGGTTCATAACAGTAAAACCCCAACTAAGATATATACTATCAAAATACATTGCAAACGTGTATGCAACTATCACAAAATTTATTTTAGATGTTTGCCTTTTCTCTGTCATATAGTACCTTTTTCCAGTAACTGAAGAAATTTCAAATTGCTCCTTTGTATTTTTTTCTTGAAAGTCATCACAGTGACTAAGGAGAAAAAAATAATTTAAAGAAAAGATTGTTTTTCTCCTTTAAGAGGTTGAAAAAGTTGAAGTCCAGAGATAAAAAGTGGCTTGGCCAAGGTCACAGAGGGAGTAAAAGGCATGTGGCTATGACCATCATCAACCACTAAGCTGAGTGCCAAGTCTTTCTCTGTAGCCAATGAAATTCCTCTCCACTACTTGCCTTCTTGTCTGCTCAGCACTCTACTGTGACTGGCCCTGTAAGAGTTGGTACTACTCTCACTGAGTCTAGGAAAGTGTACACTCCCTTTAAGCTCTTGTAGGGAAAATCCTGGGTCTTTCTGTTTGTATTAATAGACACTCTTCAATGAAAAAGATGCTAAATTTGTAGGTAAAGTTGATTGTTAGATAGATACATACATATACGCATATACATATATATGTATATATACATATATACATATATACACATATATAATGCACACATACCTACAAAGAATACACACACACATACACACACACACACACACACACACACACACACACACACACACACACATACTGTTGTGTGATAAGACTTCCTGGAGAGACACAACACACATCTACTCAATACTGATAATGAGTCGTGACCAACCAAAGTACAGATGCCAGCAAAGTCCAAATTGATAAACTACAAGTTTTATATGTCACAGGTTAGAGTCACTTGAGATATGGGAACCTCAATTAAGAAGATGTCTCCATAAGAGCAGGCTATAGGCAAGCCTGCCGAGCATTTTAATAATTAATAATTGTTTTTTGGAGGGCTCAGTCTATTATGGGTAAGGGCATGCCTGGGCTGGTCGTCTGAGTTCTATGAGAAAGCCATGGATACAAGCTTGTAAGCAGCACCCCATTCTCTTACATCAGTTTTTGCTTCCAGGTCCCCACTCCTTTTGATTTCTTGCCCTGACTTCCTTCAGTGATAGATTATAGCATGGAACTATAAGCCAAATAAACCTTTTATTTCCCCACCTTGCTTTTGGTCAAGTGATATTTGTCACAACAATAAAACCCTGGCTAAGACAATAGGTGAAGTGTTTTTCACAAGAGCAGAAATGGCTTCAAAGACAACTGCATCACCAAACATGGAGCACACTGCACAGCCTACAGGCAGTTCAACAGGTTGGAGAGTGTCCTTTCCAAATGACTCAGTTGGTCCAAACCTCTTCCAGGTAGTTCTGCTGGTTTCTGTGTCTTCCAGGCAGCTGCTCTGATTTTAGAACCTTATTTGAAGCTTAGTTTGTCTGAGAAGGACTTTTTAACAGCTTAATTGCTTACTCTTGGAGAAGGGGCCTATGGAATCTGGTTAGTTTCAGGAACTTCCTGAAGCTATTTTGAGTTGTCTATTGTTTGACCTTAGCAGTAATTCCACATGGATCTGGCTTAATTAAGGAGCCTCCCTGAAGGATGCAATGATTCAATCTTGAAGGAAACTGTTACACAACGTATACATAGAATGATAAATCTAGCTTCTTAAAAGGAATTAAAAGGCTGGAGAGATAGTTCTGAGGTTGAAAGCATTGGCTGTTCTTTCAGAGGTCCTGAGTTTAATTCCCAGCAACTACATAGTCATTCATAACCATGTATAATGAGATTTGGTGTCTTCTTCTGGCCTACAGGCATATATGTAATACAGAATGCTGTATATGTAATAAATAAATCTTTTAAAAAAAGAATTGGTTGACATAGTTCTTAAGTTTTGAGACACCTAGCAATAATAGCTCTTAACACTAATGGTCTCAATTAAGGGACAAAGACTGGAAGATTGGGTTGTAAAACAGGACACATCTTTTCTCTGTCTACAAAAAATATACCTCACCATGAGAGATAGGTATTATCTTAGTGTGAACAGACAGGAAAAAATAGGTATTTCAAAAAAATAAAATGAGAAAAAAATTAGGTATCACTGTTGAAAAATCCTACAAAATAACCCTTAAACTAAAACTAAACAGAAAACATAAAGAAGATCATAAAGGAGAGACAAAAAATCAAGAGAACATTACAATTCTAAGCTTGTATGCACCACACTCAGGAGCACCCATCATTGTGAAACAAACACTGCTACAAACAGAGTCACAGATTAACTGCAACACAGTAGTTAGTAAATGCAATACCTACTCTCACCAATGCAGGCCATCCAAGCAAAACATAAACTGAGAAAGAGTTGAGTTAAATCAAATGGACGGATAGGGGTTCCTTCTGGTTGGTGGCAGCGCCAGGCCACCTTGGGCCCAAACTCTGTGGACAGTTCCCACGGTATCCAGAGTACTCTACACCCCACAGGCGCCATAGCATGCCCAGGATCTTAGGATCACTGGTAAGTAGAACATAACATCTGTTCCAAAAGAACAGGCGGTGCCTGGGGCCAGCTGGAGCACAGACATAGGAACCCCACCCTACCAGTGGCTTGGGTTCCTTCCAGTTGATGCTGGTCTACCTTGGATTCAAATTCAGTGGACAGCCACATGTTCCCCAGAGGAAGTACCACTTCCATGCACTCTAATACACTCAGTATCTTAGGATCACAGGAGCTTGGTCACACCAGGATCTTAGGGTCTCAGAGGAAGCTTGCCTGCCAAAACTCTGACACACCCAGAATCTCAGTATCACAGAATCACAGAATCACAGGATCACAAAGAAAGCAGGACTCTGAGAAGTTCTGACTCAACAGGGATTACAGGAAGGATGGGCTCCAATCTGATATATTGAGGCCAGGGAGCACTAGAGATAATCAGATGGCAGGAGGCAAGCGTAAGAACAGAAGCAACAGAAACCAAGATTACTTGGCATCGTCAAAACCAAACTCTCCCACCATAGCAAGTCCTGGATACACCATCACATCAGAAAAGCAAGATATGGATCTAAAGTCACTTCTCATGAAGATGATGGAGGACTATAAAGGGCATAGATAACTCCTTTAAACACAGGAGAACACATCCAAACAGATAAAAGAATTGAATAAAACCATTCAGGATCTAAAAATAGAAGTAGAAACAATAAAGAAATCACAAAGGGAGACAACTCTGAAAATAGAAAACCTAGGAAAGAAGTCAGGAGCCATAGATGCAAACATAACAAACAGAATACAAGAGGTAGAAGAAAGAATCTCATGTGCACAGGTTCCATAGGAAACATTGACTCAACAATCAAAGAAAATGTGAAATGCAAAAAGATTCTAACCCAAAACATTCAGCAAATCCAGGACACAATAAGAAGACCAAACCTAAGGATAATAGGTATAGATGAAATGGAAGACTTCCAACTTAAAAGGCCATTAAATATCTTCAACAAAATTAAAGAAGAAACCTTCCCCAACCTAAAGAAAGAGATGTCCATGAACAAACAAGATGCCTACAGAACTCCAAATAGTTTGGAACAGAAAAGAAATTCCTCCCATGACATAATAATCAAAACACCAAATGCACAAAACACAGAAAGAATATTAAAAGCAGTAAGGGAAAAAGGTCAAGTAACATATAAAGGCAGACCTATCAGGATTACAGCTGACTTCTCTCCCCAGAGACTATGAAAGCCAGAAGATCCTGGGCATAAGTTATATAGACCCTAAGAGAGCACAAATGCCAGGCCAGCCTACTACCCAGCCAAACTCTCAATTACCATAGGTGGAGAAAGCAAGGTATTCCATGACAAAAAACAAATTCACACAATATCTTTCCACAAATCCAGTCCTTAAAAGGATAAAAAAAGGGGGAAACTTTAACACAAGGCGGGAAACTATGCTCTAGAAAAAGCAAGAAAGTAATCTTTCAACAAACCTAAAAGAAGATAGCCACATGAACAAAATTCCAATTCTAACAACAAAAATAACAGGAAGAAACAATGACTTTTCCTTAATTTCTCTTAATTATGGACTCAATTCCCCAATAAAAAGACATAGACTAACAGACTGGTTACATAAACAGGACCCAACATTTTGCTGCATACAGGAAATCCACCTCAGTGACAAAAGACAGACAATACCTAAGAGTAAAAGGCTGGAAAACAACTTTCCAAGAAATAAGCTGGAGTAGCCATTCTAATATCAAATAAAATTGACTTTCCACCTAAAGTTATCAGAAAAGATGAGGAGAGACACTTCATACTCATAAAAGTTAAAATTTACCAAGATAAACTCTCAATCCTGAACATCTATGCTCGAAATGCAAGGGCATCCACATTCATTAAAGAAACTTTAATAAACCTCAAAACATACATTTCACTGCACACAATAATAGTGGGGGACTTCAACACCCCACTCTCATCAATGGACAGATCCTGGAAACAGAAACTAAACAGAAACACAGTGAAACTAACAGAAGTTATGAAAAAAATGGATTTAACTGATATCTACAGAATATTTTATCCTAAAATAAAAGGAAATACCTTTTTCTCAGCGCTTCATGGTACCTTCTCCAAAATTGACAATATAATTGGCCACAAAACAGGACTCAACAGATACAAAAATACTGAAATAATCCCATGAATCCTATCAGATCACCACGAACTAAGGCTGATCTTCAATAACAACATAAATAATAGAAAGCCCACATACACATGAAAGCTGAGCAACACTCAATGATAACTTGGTCAAGGAAGAAATAAAGAAAGAAATTAAAAACTTTTTAGAGTTTAATGAAAATGAAGCCACAACATACCCAAACTTATGGGACACAATGAAAGCAGTCCTAAGAGGAAAACTCGTAGCTCTGAGTGCCTCCAAAAGGAAACTGGAGAGAGTATACAGCATCAGCTTGACAGCACACCTAGAAGCTCTAGAACAAAAGGAAGCAAATGCACCCAAGAGGAGTAGACGGCAGGAAATAACCAAACTCAGGGCTGAAGTCAACCAAATAGAAACAGAAAGAACTATACAAAGAATTAACCAAATCAGGAGCTGGTTTTTGTGAAAATCAACAAGATAAATAAACCCTTAGCCAGACTAACTAGAGGGCACAAGGACAGTATCCTAATTAACAAAATCAGAAATGAAAAGGAAGACATAACAACAGAATCTGAGAAAATCTAAAAAATCTTCAGATCTTACTATAAAAGACTATACTCAACAAAACTGGAAAATCTGGACGAAATGGACAATTTTCTAGACAGATACCAGGTACCAAAGTTAAGTCAGGATCAGATTAATGATCTAAACAGTCCCTTATCCCCTAAAGGAATAGAAGCAGTCATTAATAGTGTCCCTACCAAAAAATCCCAGGACCTGATGGGTTTAGTGCAGAGTTCTATCAAGCCTTCAAAGAGGACCTAATTCCAATATTCCTCAAACTATTTCACAAAATAGAAACAGAAGGCACTCTACCCAATTCATTCTATGACGCCACAATTACTCTGATAACTAAACCACACAAAGATCTAACAAAGAAAGAGAACTTCAGACCAATTTCCCTTATGAATATTGATACAAAAATACTCAATAAAATTCTTGCAAACTGAATCCAATAACACATCAAAACTATCATCCATCATGATCAAGTAAGCTTCATTGCAGGGATGCAGGGATGGTTTAATATACGGAAATCCATCAAAATAATCCACTATATAAACAAACTCAAAGACAAAAACCACATGATTGTCTCATTAGATGCTGAGAAAGCATTTGACAAAATCCAACACCTGTTCATGATAAAAGTCTTGGAAAGATCAGGAATTCAAGGCTCATATCTAAACATAATAAAAGCTATATAGAGCAAACCAGTAGCCAACATAAAACTAAATGGAGAGAAACTTGAAGCAATCACACTAAAATCAGAGACTAGACAAGGCTACCCACTCTCTCCCTACCTATTCAATTTAGTACTTGAAGTCTTAGCCAGAGCAATTAGACAACAAAAGAAGATCAAGGGGATACAAATTGAAAAGGAAGAAGTCAAAATATCACTATTTGCAGATGATATGATAGTATATACAAGTGACCCCAAAAATTCCACCAGAGAACCTCTAAACCTGAAAAACAACTTCAGTGAAGTAGCTGGATATAAAATTAACTCAAACAAGTCAATGGCCTTTCTCTACACAAAGGATAAACAGGATGAGAAAGAAGTTAGGGAAATAACACCCTTCAAAATAGTCACAAATAATACAGAATATCTTGGTGTGACTCTAACTAAGGAAGCAAAAGATCTGTATGATAAAGAACTTCAAGTTTCTGAAGAAAGAAATTGAAGAAGATCTCAGAAGATGGAAAGATCTCCCATGCTCATGGATTGGCAGGATGAATATACTCAAAATGGTTATCTTGCCAAAAGCAATCTACAGATTCAATGCAATCCCCATCAAAATTCCAACTCAAATCTTCACCGAGTTAGAAAGGGCAATTTTCAAATACATCTGGAATAACAAAAACCTAGGATAGCAAAAACTATTCTCAACAATAAAAGAACCTCTGGTAGAATCACCATCCCCGACCTCAAGTTTTACTACAGAGCAATAGTGATAAAAACTGAATGGTACTGGTACAATGACAGACAGGTACATCAATGGAATAGAATTGAAGACCCAGAAATGAACCCAAATACCTATGGTCACTTGATCTTTGACAAGGGGGCTAAAACCATCCAGTGGAAACAAGACAGCATTTTCAACAAATGGTGCTGGCTCAACTGGTGGTTAGCATGTAGAAGAATGTGAATTTATCCATTCCTATCTCCTTGTACAAAGCTCAAGTCTAAGTGGATCAAGGAACTCCACATAAAACCAGACACACTGAAACTTATAGAGGAGAAAGTGGGGAAGAGCTTCAAAGATATGGGCACAGGGGGAAAATTCCTGAACAGAACACCAATGGCTTCTGCTGTAAGATCAAGAATCGACAAATGGGACCTCATAAAATTGCAAAGCTTCTGCAAGGCAAAGGATCAATAAGACAAATCGGCAATCAACAGATTGGGAAAGGATCTTTACCAATTCCAAATCTGATAGGGGGCTAATATCCAATATATATGTTGGACTCCAGAAATCCAAATAACCCTATTTTAAAAATGGGGTACAGAGTGGAACAAAGAATTCTCAATGAGGAGTACTGAATGGCTGAGAAGCACCTAAAAAAAATGTTCAACATTCTTAGTCATCAGGGAAATGTAAGTCAAAACAATCCTGAGATTCCACCTCACACCAGTCAGAATGGCTAAGATCAAAAACTCAGGTGACAGCAGACACTGGCGAGGATGTGGAGAAAGAGGAACACACTCCTCCATTGCTGGTGGGGTTGCAAGCTGGCACAACCACTCTGGAAATCAGTTTGGCCATTCCTCAGAAAATTGGACATAATTCTACTGGAAGGTCCAGCAATACCACTCCTGGACATATACCCAGAAGATGATCCAACTTGTAATAAGGACACATGCTCAACTATGTTCATAGCAGCTTTATTTATAATAGCAAGAAGCTGGAAAGAACCCAGATGTCCCTCAACAGAGAAATGGATACAGAAAATGTAATACATTTACACAATGGAGTACCACTCATCTATTAAAAAGGATGGATTCGTGAAGTTCTTAGACAAATGGATGGATCTGGAGGATATCATCCTAAGTGAGGTAACCCAATCACAAAAGAACACACATGATATGCACTCACTGATAAGTGGATATTAGCCCAGAACCTCAGAATACCCAAGATACAATATGCAAAACACATGAAACTCAAGAAGGAAGACCAAAATGTGGATAGTTCTATCCTTCTTAGAAGGGGGAACAAAATACTCATGGAAAGAGTTATAGAGACAAAGTTCAGAGCAGAGACTGAAGGAAAGACCATCCAGAAACTGCCCACCTGGGGATCTATCCCATAAACAACCACCAAACCCAGACACTATTGTGGATGCCAACAAGTGCTTGCTGACAGGAGCCTGATATAGCTGTCTCCTGAGTGACTCTGCCAGTGCCTGACAAATACAGACGTGAATACTCACAATCATCCACTGGATGGAGCACAGGGTCCCCAATGAAGGAGCTAGAGAAAGTACCCAAGGAGCTGAAGGGGTTTGCAGTCCCCTAAGAGGAACAGCAATATGAACTAACCAGTAACCCCAGAGCTCCTTGGGACTAAACCACCAATCCAAGAAAACACACGAAGAGACCCATGACTCTAGCTGCATATGCCTAGTCAGTCATCAATGGGAGGAGAGCCTCTTGATCCTGTGGTGGTTCTATGCCCCAGCATAAGGGAACGCCTGGGCCAGGAAGCAGGAGTGGGTGGGCTAGGGAGCAGGGGTAGGAGAGAGAGGATATGGGAATTTTTGGAGGGGAAACTAGCAAAGGGGATAACATTTGAAATGTAAATAAAGAAAATATATAATAATAATAATAATAATAAAGACTTAGATTTCTTGTGAATCTGAGGCAAAACTAATCTATAAAAAACCAACTACGGGCTGGAGAGATGGCTCAGCGGTTAAGAGCACTGACTGCTCTTCTGAAGGTCCTGAGTTCAATTCCCAGCAACCACATGGTGGCTCACAACCATCTGTAGGGAGATCTGGCGCCCTCTTCTGGAGTGTCTGAAGGCAGCTACAGAGTACTTACAATAAATAAATAAATAAATAAATAAATAAATAAATAAATAAATAAATCTTTAAAAAAAAACAACTGGATCTGCTAGGGTTACATAGAGAAACCACATCTTAATAAATAATAATAAACTGTTTAAAATTGCAATAAAATAAAATAAAAAATAAATCAAATGGACCTAACAGATACTACAGAACATCCTACCCAACACTACAAAATGTACATTTTTTTTCAGCATCCCATGGAATATTCTCTATAATAGACCAATTTGGAGACACAAAGCAAGTCTCAAAAAATATTGAAAGTGAAAATAATGTCTGATATCCTATCTGACCACCATGGAATAAAGCTAGAAATTAAAAATAAAAGAAACACCAGGGAGGGAGAGAAACCAGAGCTCATAGGGCACAGACAGCACATTATTGGATAATAAGTGAGAGACTGAAGAAATCAAGAAGTACATTTTAAAAATTCCTGAGATTGGGTAAAAATGAAAGCAGGGCATACCAAAACCTGTGACATACAGTGAAGGCAGTCCAAAGAGGAAAGTCTTTAGCTCTAAATGACTACATTTTTAAAACCTGGGGGACTAGAGAGATGGATCAGCACTTAAGATCACTGGCTGGTCTTCCAGAGGACCTGGGTTTGATTCCTCACACCCATGTAGCAGCTCAAATCTATCTGTAACTCCAGTTTTCAGTTATCCAAAGCCTTCCTCTAGCCTCTGGGTCACTGCACACTCATGGTGCACAAACACACATGGAAACAAAACACATATGTACATAACATGATAAAAATAAAAGTAAAATTTAGTGCATGATGGATCTGCAGGTAAAGTCACCCACCACCAAGCCAGGTGCCCTGAGCTTGATTCCCAGCATCCACAGAGTAGAAAGAAAGAAACGACCCCTCCAAGTTGCATTCTGATCTCTACACATGCTCTGTGGCATGGAGACACACACATACAGAGAGAGATAGACAGAGACAGAGACAGATCATTAATATATGAAACAAAAATCTAAATCAGAGATAACTCAAATAAATAGCATAATGATGCACCCTAAAGCTTTCAAAAAATGAAAAGCAACTAAATTCCAAAGCAGCCCAATGCTGGTAGTATAGTGGCAAACATAGCTTCCTTCCAAGCACCAGAGTAGTAGAAAAAATAATAATTAGTACCAAGGCAGAAATTAATGAAATTGGAATGGGAAAAAATACAAAGAATCAATTAAACAAAGAGTTGGTTTATTTAAAAAGCAAAACAGGATTGACAAATCCATAGCTGATTTAAGCAGAAGAAAGAGGGAAGACCAAAAGTAAAAAAATTCAAGATGAAAGTGGGGACGTGATCACAGACACCAGTGAAATTCAGAAAATAATGAAATGCTATATATAAAAAAAAAAAACCTATTCCACTAAGTCGAAAGATCTAAAAGAAAAGGATATATTTCTAGATATGCATGGCATGCCAAAGATAAATGAAGAACAGATCAATAACAACAAGAAATGAGATCAAAGCAGTAGTAAAAAGAAAAAACTCTCCCCTCCCCCAAAGAAAAATCTATGTCCAAACAGATTTACAGCAAAATTCTCAAGACCTTTAAAGAACCAAAACCAGTACTTCTAAGATTATTCTGTGAAATTAAAAAAGAAAGAATATTCCCAAAGCCAGTACCACATAAATACCCAACACAGATAAAGACACAGGAAAAGAACCACAATTATCTTACAATAGAGAGCCACACACACCATGTTCCTTGCTGCCCTCTTCACAGTAGCTGAGAAATGGAATCAGCCTAGATCTCCATCAACTGGTGAATGGATGTTGAAAATGTGGTACATTTAAATAATAGACTCAGTTATGAAAACTGCAGGAAAATAGAACTCAAAACAATATATTCTGAGTGAGGTAACCCAGCCCCTGCCCCCCCCCCAGCAAAGATAAATTCCATGTGTTCTCTCTCATATGTGGATCATAGTTTTGAAATTATCTTTTGAGTGTCTGTAGAGACCAGGAAGCAAGATAGGGGCCGTGAGGGAAGAGATGCCTGAACGGGGGTGCATGTAATAGAACTCATGTGAAATGAAAGGGGGAGCAATAGAGGGGTGGTAAGGTTTAAATGACGAAAGGAAAAGGGTAAAAGAAATGGGAGGGTGAGCTAAAATTAAGGTTGTGGGGAGACATACGGAAACTTACTTATTTTGTGGTTTTAAGAGCTTTTGAATGGAGATACACTACACTAGGGTGGATAATACTAATCCCAGCAGCCATGGGTACTCAAATGAAAACCTCAGTATCAGGTATGGGATGCCTCTGTATAAGCTCTTGGTCAGAAAGAATCCAGAGGCCTTGAAAACAGCACCAACAGAGACCTTGTCATTATCCTCCTGAACCAGGTGGCAAGACCTCGTTGCCGAAAATGCCACAGATCTTGGATGAAGGATGTAGAGAAATAAAGCTGGAACTGAATTGCAAGTTCCCTCTCTGCTCCCTAGATCTAGTTCACTGTGACAGGGGGAGCCATGTTGGCTGCTGGAGGAGAAGACTCAACAATCTATGCAACAGTTTATCTTATAAGTTTATCTACAATACAGTTAACAGTTAACAGTTTATCTACAATAATAATCTGCCGGGCCAGATATGTTCTCTGGTACAGTATTGGCATGGCTGATATAGAGATACCAAACTCCATCTGAGTAGATTTGAGACCCACTCCAAAGGAGGAAATTCATACCTTGTACTATAGTCAAAATACAAAAATCTCAGCCAAAATCCTATGAGTAGGGAGGTCACAGTCCCTAGGGAATCACTATTGTTTTGCTAATTTGACATGACGTCAAACTGCCTTCTAAATATTTTCATTTCTGATCACAGACCAATGCCTGGATCTCTTAGCCTTGGTTTCTCTGTGCAGTAAAAGACAGTGTGACTGCAGAGATGCACAGCTGCTTAAGGGTCTGAAATTTAGTGATTGCGGTATATTCAGCCCCAAACAAGGCATTTGTACCACCACTTCTAAGGTTCAGGGGATGTCTCAGAAGAGGAGATAAGAAAAAATGTAAGATCTGGGTGGCAGGGGGCAGGGGTTGGGGGGGGGGTGGGTTGTAAATCATTATCTTCTAAGCACAATGCCATCATTGAAATCATGAACTCATAGAAGCTGAAGTTGCCTGCACTGGGCCTGCATAAGACTAGGCAGTCACCAGTCAGTCATGGATGGGGGAGGGGCTCCTGGGGCTCTACCCTTCCCTGGGGAACTACTGGCAATGGATGCTGGGAGAATTATTGTCTCTAGTTGTATACCCACTGGGAAGCCTGCCAGACTCTAGGAGATCATTCCACACCTACTGTCACATGAATAACCTTGGTGAAACTCAGTCACGAAAAAAAAGACTCCAATGTGGGAAGAGATTTATAGGGAAGATGGTGGGAGGGAGATAGAGAGGGTGTGGAGATGAGAGTAATCAGTGCATTATATACACGTTGAAGTCATAGTGGAATAAATTTAGTTAATAAAAAAAACAGAAAACTCAAATTTTAACTCAAATCTGAGGTCAGGAGAGCAAGTCCATCACTTGTAGTCTATTAGCAGAGTTCCCTCTTGCCTGGCTTTCTGTTGCATGCAGACCTTTCGGTGATTAGACCTGGCCTCCCACACTGGGGAGGACAGTCTGCTTGCCTCAGTCCTACCCAGGCAAGTGTTAACCTCATCTAAACACTTCTTTGCATGGTCACTTATGATAATGTTTGACTGATTATCTGGGCCCTACGAGGCCCAGTCAAGTTGCCACACATGATTATCCTACTGCTGCCTTGCCATGTTTAGCTCATAGTCAAAGCTGCCCATCTGCTCCTCAACTGTGAATTGTATATCCAAGCATTTCTCATTCGGCTCTGCTGACCTCTTAGCTGCCTGACTCCTCTTAAATCTGTGAGTCTCTTAGACCATTTTAATTGTCTTCATCTCCTCAGTACCAGAAAAAGTTATGTCCTATGCAAGTTAAGTCCTTTTTAACAGCATTTCTTGGATGGATGGATAGATGGATGGATGGATGGATGGATGGATGGATGGATGGATGGATGGATGCATAGATGCATAGATGGATGCATAGATGGATGCATAGATGTATGCATAGATGGATGCATGGATGGATGCATGGATGGATGCATAGATGGATGAGTAGATGCAAGGAGAGATGGTAAGTGGATGGAGGATAGATGGATGCACACATGCATGGATGGTGGATGGCAGATGGATGGATGCATGCATGCATGGATGAATGGATGCATGAAAAGATAGATGATGGATGGATGGGTGGGTGGATGGATGGATGGATGGATGATAGATGGATGGATGGATAGAATTTCCTAGAATAATGTGATATTGAATACAGGATAAACTGACTAGAGACATTCTGGCAACTCTGGAATTGGGTCTTCAGAGAAATAAATTTTTAGCCTGTACTTTTACTGAGTAAATGGTTATCTCAACATCAGGACCAAATATTAAATATATCAGAATGGTTAGTAAAGAGCATGTGGCTGGTAGTGGTTTTCACATGCATGGTTTCCCACAGAAAAGGTAACTCTTGCAATACCTTCTACCCTTCTGTGCTTCTCAGTGATGAAGTTGCCCTGTTGTAATTGATGAGAAGATTCAGGTTGCCTAGTTCACAATTAACATGGTTGCCTTTAGCAGTCTCATTTTGTCCTAAGAATGCCAATGTAGTATTTCAGTTGATCCAACTTCCCAGATCCTCTGACATATAATGCTATATAGATTTCACAGGACAAAGAAATGGTTCTAGAAACTTCTGTAACTTAAATCTCATGTAAAATAGACTAGGAAACAAGATTTCAGACCTGTAGAGTCTAGCTCAGAGGTCCCAAAGCATTAACTCAGAGGATATGTTACAATGTTATTGCAAAGTTAGAATAAACTCCTAGCTAAGAAACACTTTTGCGAAGGGCAAAGTCAGGATATCTTTTAAAATCGTTTTTTACCATTACTTTTCCTGATGGGCAATCCCTGGTGGTCGAAGCCTGAGAGGTCTCATAACTAACCTAAGAAAATTTCTAAGCAGTCTTTACAAATTCATATTTTATAGCTTGGACATACACCCCATCTCAGAGGGAAGTAGAAGAAATCCTAGCCACTATCGATGTTTCTTATCAATAATGATAAATAGAGAATGATGTGCAGCAGAGGCAAGAGACGGCCAAAATCTGCTGAATGAGGAAACACAGAACTTCCTTCCTTAGAAAAGTCCTGATGAAAGTATCAGGAAAAAAATCCCCAGAGCATCAGCACAGCAGCTGCCCAACAGCCATGAAAGGATAAATTCCCAGCATCCACACCTAGAGACAACCCATTTCCCTCTGTGTTCAGCAAGGGTGGTCCAAGATATCTGTCTCGAGAGAACGCTGGTTTTGAGCAGTCAGAGGCATTGAGATCACGGAAAGACATACTGTCATTCCACATGCATTTCTCCAAAAGAAGAATCAGGGGAGCCAATTCTGAATGTTCTCCAAAGTCCCACCACCAATCTGTCAAAGGATCTGTGGAGAGAGGGAGAGGGAGAGGGAGAGGGAGAGGGAGAGGGAGAGGGAGAGTGAGAGTGAGAGGGAGAGGGAGAGGGAGAGGGAGAGGGAGAGGGAGAGGGAGAGGGAGAGGGAGAGGGAGAGGGTAGAGGGAGAGGGGAGAGGGAGAGGGTAGAGGGAGAGGGGAGAGGGAGAGGGAGAGGGAGAGGGAGAGGGAGAGGGAGAGGGAGAGGGAGAGGGAGAGGGAGAGGGAGAGGGAGAGGGAGAGGGAGAGGGAGAGGGAGAGGGAGAGGGAGAGGGAGAGGGAGAGGGAGAGGGAGAGGGAGAGAAACATTCGAGACCACTATTTCAGAAAATGGAGACTTCCATGGTTTTGAGTCAACTGATGCTGAGGTATAGAACCTTAAGGATTAAACATACTTTCATTTTCATTTGCGTACCTCACCACAGACACACATGTGTATCTCCCTGAATTTGTGAACAGACTATCTGGAATCTGTTTGGATCATTCCTAGAGGGTGTGCAGCCAGTGTTATGAATGTGTTATTATAGCTGATGTCCTGTCACCTGTCACACAGAAGCTCCCAGAGCTGGTCCCCTCCATTCTTTGGGAAATGGAAAGCTCTTTGACTGGCTTCACTGTTGATACTGTTCTGTCTACCTTTGACATCTTTCAAGATGTCTTTCAACCTTTTCTTCTGCCTAGAAATTACATCTTCCAATTGCCTTCTCTGTTCCTTTCTTGTACAAGCCCCAACCCGTGGGCCATCTCCAGGCTCCTACTTGTTTTGTGACTATTGTTGGCATACACCCATGCTCACACCTTTCTGCCTTGTCCGTGAGCATCTTTGTATACAGCAAGCCAGTCTAAGCACCAGAGACTGAAGCTAAATAACCCCATGAGCTTGCGCTATACCTTCTGTCCTTTCCAGAAAGTTTGCGAGCCTTTGTTTCAGATTCGTAGGCGAGTCAGGATCTTTGCTGGAGTGAGGGAGACACCTTCCCACTCCTGGATAAAATAATTTGATAACTAGAATGCTCTTGATAGCCAACAGTGGCTAATGATGCAGCGTCGAACCTAATTTTCAAATAAAAGGAAATCTTAGATTTTATCCTGCTTTGTTTTGGGTGGGGGTGGGAGGAGATGGCCCATGTAGCCCAGGCTAGTCATCACTATCTAGTTAAGTGCTAGGATTACAGGCTTGTGTCACTGTACCTGACTTAGGTGGTGCTGGGTATGAAACCCAGGGCTTTGTGTACACTAGGCAAATACTCTACCAACTAAGCTAAACCCTTAGCAGCAGTCAACCACAAATTTTAGAAGCTAGAATGCCTTGATATTTGACATTTGATTCCAATGTGCTTGAAGCAGCTATCTGCCTTGACCCAGGTGGTTATACCTCACTCTGATAGAGAGGAGTCCTTCTGTCTTCTGTTCATTAAGCGCCAGCTAGCCCCAGCCTTGAAGTACAGCTGGTGTCACTGACTTAACAAGAACGCAAAAGGAAGGCAGACAAGAGAGAATCAGAAAGTCACCAAATTCAAAAACAAAATTATGGGGCCAACATGATGGTCATCAACATGATCTGATGCCACCAAGCTTGACAGCCTGACTTTCATCCCCAGGAGTCACAGGGTAGAAGGAGAAAACCAACTCCAACACGTCCACATGCATACCATGACACATGCATACATGCACACACATATGCATGTGCATATGCATACACATGTACAAGCACATGCTACATGTGCACATACACACATATTCACTCATGAATGCACATACAAATAAATACAATTTTAAATTATTAATAAAGTAATTAAATTACAGGCCAGTGAAATGGTTCTGTGAGCAAAGGCTCTTGCTGTACAAGCCTGGCAACCTGGAACTCATGGGGGAGAAGGAGAAAACTGGCTGCCACAAGTTGTCTTCTGATCTCCGTAAATACAGACAAAAATAATAAATATAAAAATAAAATTATAAGGAAGAACAACTAAGTCAAATCTCTCTCTGAAATGTGCAGAGGAAGAGGCAAGCATGTGCTTTTAAAATGAGCAAGATGGCTTAGCAGTTAAGAGCACTGGCTGCTCTTCCAGAGGACCAGGGTTCAGTTCCCAGCACCTATCTAGCCATTCATACTGTCTGTAAATTCACTTCCAGGGGATCTCTTCTCTTCTGATCGCTGCTGGTTGGTCTTGCACTCAGATAGTGTATAGACATATGTGCAGAAAAATAAAACACCTATACATATAAAAATAAATAAAATTTTTAAGTAAGAATGGCAGGCTCTGTTGGTAGGATACTACTTGCTTACCTAGTATGTAGGAAGCAGCCCTGGGTTGATTATTCCCAAAGACCACACAAACGTGATGCAGGGATGCATGCCTGTAATCCCAGGAGTGTCAGAAGGTCAAGGTCATCCTTAGCTGTATATATTTGAAGTTGAGATTAGCCTGGGCTATATGAGACCCAATCTAAAGAAAAAGTGAGGGGAGGAAGGGAAGGAGTGAAGGAGAGAGGAGTGGAGGGCAGGAAAGGGGGAGAGGGAGAGGGAGAGAGAGAGGGAGAGAGAGAGAGAGGCAGCATACTGTTGTGACCCAGAGTAAATTGCAGCGGGGGAGGGGGACTGCAACATAGGCAGCATATGGTATTCCTTGCACACAGGATAATTAAGCAGTGCCTTGGAAAGGGCATGTGCACCCCTCTTCTATGGCCTGACGGCTGGTTTCTATCAGTTTCTATTCATTACTGTCAGGAAGAACAAAACAGGCCGTGATTAATGGAGTCCAGTGCAATGAATTGCAGCCAAGGATGATTCTTCCAAATGAAGAAAACATGAGGTTAAGCAAGAAAAAAAAATACCATCATTTACTAAGGCTGGGGGTTCTATTTATATTTTATATGAATGTATAGTATTATTGTTGTTGTTACTAGCAATGTAATGAGATTTAGATGTTGGCTGATGCTAATGTTACTCTGTGTGCCACGTGTGCCTTAGCTCGCTGCATCCTCATAAAATTCAATAAAGTGGATATTGATGTCTTCCCTAATTGACAGGTAAGGCAATGAGCTTCAAGAGGCTAAGTGACTCCCCCAGTTGCTGGGTGTTAGAACCAGAGTGATATCGAGGGCAGTAATAGATGCTCTGTTTATCTCCTAGATTGTCATTAGTGTTAAACACGATGCTATCTTAGGAAGAAGCCAAAATTTAACATGCTTATCTGGGTAAGAACCTGTGATATGTTATCTAATTCTCCTGGTGCGGTGACTCAAAATCTATCTCAGATTACAGGTTAAGGCTAACAAAGCCAGAGCGGCATAAGTGGCCACGAGGCTGGAAGGCACTGCAGGAGCAACCATAGAAGGACTAGAATTTGGATCCATGGATGAAGACCTCCAAAGTCTTGTACCTTTGAGGTTAAGGGCTGTGGTGAAGTGGCAGCTCAATGAACATGTGTCGAGCTCATAGATAATAAATAATTAAGTAGTTCCAGCTAGATATGTAAATAAATATCCATTTATCCAGTGACTATAAAAATAGCTAAGCCAAGCTGCCTGGTTGAAATACCTAGTCTATCTTAATGCAGTTGCCTAGCAATCTAAATATATGTCTAAAACACATTTTTTTTGTCAGATACACGATGTCTATTTAGACGCATGAATCATCGTGGATAGTACTTTAATTACAGTATGACAATAAAAAGAACCTCGGGTGGGGTAGAGCAAGACTGGGGGCAAGCTTTACATAATCGTATAATTACTGGCAACATGGAAGCATTTCTCCCTTTCTAGAGCAAACGTGGCACAGAATGTTCCATGATGAATGTGATTTCCCCTCCCCCTAAAAAATGTGCCGAAATGGCCAAGTACATCTTAGAAAAATAGAACTAATCAAATTTTCTCAAATCCTAAAATTCTGTCTTTTACATAGTA
Source organism: Mus musculus (assembly GCF_000001635.26). Taxonomy (NCBI): domain Eukaryota; kingdom Metazoa; phylum Chordata; class Mammalia; order Rodentia; family Muridae; genus Mus; species Mus musculus. The sequence goes on from NC_000074.6 coordinate 90,637,214, forward strand.
AAATGCATCAAAAATTCCCAAGTAGAGGAATCTTGCCTAGCAATTTTTCCAAATCCACTGTCCCATTGAAGCATTCTCTTGAAGCATCGAAAGGGATTATCCGCCAAGAAATCCACACGGGAATGAGTGCATCACAACTGAAATGAACTGAAGCTAGCAACTCCAAGAGAGGAGAATTTACCCTTGCAGGAGTAGATCCCTGGAGCCAGCCTAGCTGAATTCCAGGGCTCAAGCACAGGTTGGGGATCGGTCCCTCTCTATGCCACCAGCTGTGTGGGCTTTATTCTTATGTTTCATGGGGTAGTGCCAGCCACTCGAGATCACAGCCTTCCAAGTTCAAGCACCACTACTCACTAACTTAACCAAAACCCTCAAGATGTCTCTGAAGAAGACTAATTAGCTGGTTTAAACATGCCTGCCCCAATCACTGGCCAAAAAAAAAAAAAAAACAAAATTCTCTGAGTGACCAGGCTGAGTGGGCTTCTTCCGCTACAGCTCAACATTGAAGTGATACTGTCCAAAGCCTAAGGGCAGAAGGTAGAGGGCACAGAGTGTGCTGGAGAAACCTGGGGTGCTATTACTGGGGTAAGGAAAAATGAGTGTCGGAAAAGAGAAATGACAAATCCCCAGTAAGCAAGCTGGTCTCCCTGGGACCTAAAATGCTAGCAAGTCATTTTCTGACTAATTTGGATAATACCCCCTCGGATAAATGGTTGATTTAAAAATCCTAAGCTAGGAGAAAGAGGAAGCTAGCCTAGGCAGGCTACACAGTGAGTTCTAGGCCAGCTTGGAACTGGCAAGACACTGCCTCAATAAAACAACAGCTGAAAGGAAGGAGGGAAAGAAGGAAAAGAGGAAGAGAGGAAGGAAGGAGAGAGGAAGAGAGGACAGAAGGAAGAAGGGACAGAGGGAGGAATAATAAGAACCAAATGTGTTGCCTGGTGAATGTTTTGCTGCTAAAAGGGCGATCTGAGGCAGGATATTTTATAAAGAATCACGTTTAGCTCACAGATTTTGAGGCTTCACATTCAAACAGCATGGCCAGGCTCTTAAGAGAACCATGAATTGTGTGATCCTGAGAACATGTGTGTACCTCCGTGTATCCTGTCCTTCTCCTCTTTTGATAAAGTCACAGGGGTTCAGTCACAGAGAACCTACCTTAAGTGAGCTAAGCTAATCTACTCTATTTCCAAAGACCCCACCTCCAATACCATAGCCCTGACATGTCTACTCTTGACCAACATCAATATTAGACTTTGTAAAGTCTTTTAGGAACCTAGGAGACTATATTAGTTCTTTTTCCTGTGATCATGATAAAATACTCTGGGCAAAAATTCAAAGTGGGGAGGGGTTTCTTTCAGCTCACAGTTTGAGAGTTCAGCCTGTCAGGGCTGGGAATTCAAGGAGACAGGAGCTTGAAACAGCTGGTCACATTTCATTCTCTGTCCTGAAGCAAAGAACAATGAACAATGGCTCTCGGCTAGCTTCCTCCATTTAATCTCAGTTAGGCCTTCCAGTTCCTTTAACCTAATCACAATGACCCCTCACAGGTGTAAGTGTGTGGTTGTCCCCTAAATGACTGCAAATCCTGCTAAGTTGTCAGTTGACACTAACCATCACGGGGACTTAACCACATTTAGATCACAGCACGGGCCTATTTCATCTGTGGTACAGTACAAGTCTACATGGGGAACATCCAAACTTCAGCACCGCTATTTCCCACTGTTCACTGCTGTACAATTAATCACAGTGTTAGAACACTGACTTGAATCAACAAGTCAGCGTGCTCTTAGCTTACTACTCATGTGCCACAAGAAGACACCACTAGGTCCTCTATAGTTAACACTGAGCTATTCTTGTCTCGCACACATAAATTTCCATAACAGTACACAGAATATAAAATACAATAATAATCTGTAGGCTGATTACATTTTGAGATGATGCTTTCAAGAGGAAATTCTCTCCTTCTGCCATGCAGGTTCTTGGGATTAAATTCGGGTGCTTGGGCTTGATACCTTTACCTTAATGGTGGCCAACTGATGGACCAGCCTTACTCTATCTTAAGATCAGAAACCATCTTGTTACAATGACAAAATAGGCTTGTTTCTGTTTTCTGTAAAACTTGAGTTTCTGGAATTTAACATGTTCCACACCCCATGCTCTGACCTCTAAGATAAGGTGCTCAACCACTTTTAAGATGTTCTGCCAAATTCCTACATAACAAAAATTCATCTGGAAGTCCCCCAACCCTTGGAAACCCCCTAGCCTTGAAGTGTGGGTGCTATAAAAACCCCACTTCTCCTGGGTTCCAGACTGCCCTCTCAGATCCCACACTTAGGGAGAGGCAGTTTCCATACTGGCTATATTTGCGTGTATAATAAAGCTTGTTATAAATATGGCTAATTTGGATGGTGGTCTTTATGGCTGTTTCATAGATGCCAGCAGAAGCGGGTACCAGAGGGCAACAGCTGCCTCTAGGACGCAGAGTAACTGAGTTTCATCCTGAACCACGTCAGTAGGATCTGAAATATTTGGGTGTTCATTTATCACATTGATTTTTAAAAGTCGGACATCCACAGGGTCAAGCAAAGCACTTCAGAGGGCTTCATCAAGGCATTGGACAGTGGAGGTCTGTGCATGCTCACAGTTGCCCCAGTGTTTTCCAAGCTGAATGGTCACTCCCTAACTGGGGGTTGGGAGGCATGGCTGGGGTGGAATGACCAATGGAGCTACAAGTAAAATGCCTGGAGAAAATCCTGACCCAGCCTGCGGGTATTCTATAGGTAATATGTCTACCTTCCTTTAGACGGGAGCCATCTTGAAATTAGAGGTATCTTCATTAGACAATTTTCTAATGTTGTGACCCTTTATTACAATTCCTAATGGTGTGGTGACCCCAAACCATAAAATTTTTTGTAACTACTTCATAACTGCAATTTTGCTATTGTTATGAATCATAACATAAATATGTTTGGAGATAGAGATTTGTCAAAAGAGTTGATACTCACAGGTTGAGAATAATTGGTCATGGGCTTCTAGCAGCACAAAAGGGCTACTGCCAGGCATGTGTTCACCACAGTATTATCAAAAAAAAAAAACACAAAATAGAATAATAAAATAAATAAATAAACCACTATTTACCATGCAACTAAAGCCCAGCTTAAGGGAATATATATATATATGAAAGACTCCCGGAGGACACACAGTGCAGCCTTTCTCTAGGTTGGTGTTTCTCAAAACATGGACCAAAGGCTATCACTGAATGTCCCTGAAGCTCCACTTCCAACCAAAGAGTGGTTTCACTTTCTTACCCACTTTACAATGACCACGTGACTTGCTTTGTCCAATAAAACAGACTTGAGAAGTAATGGACACACTCAGAAGATTTGGGAGCCTACATACATCGATCTAAACTGTTTTTGCTTTCTTGGCATCTTGAAATCATAGTGATAGAGCAACTTGTAGCAGGATCCTTGAGTACGGAAGTCCCAGAGTAAGGATGACAGTCCTCTAACCCTATCCCATTGCCAGGCTGACCTATAGCCATTAAGTAACATGAACAAGTCAGCCTTTGCTGTAGGACATCCCTGTCATTACAGAGGTATTGGCTTCGGTGACGTGACCTGAGACATAACAACTTTTATCTCACAGATGACTAACGCATGCTGGGTCTGGGAACAACTATTTAGTGTGTTCATAATCGCTACTTGGCTTATGCAAGGTCAAAAAAAAAGCTACTGTCTAAGCTTCACAGTTGGTCTTATTAGAAATGCCTCTGCTGCTTGAGATGTCAAGTATAGGGCAATCCAATTAATTAAGTGTGTTTCTTAAGGATCTTGCTGGAGACTCTTGTCCCTGAGTAGAAGTATCCTCTTAGTGAAGGCCTAGAGAGGAAAACCCTCTCTAATGTCAATACCAAGTGTGGCTTCTCCTGCATCCTCAAAGTGTATCTAATCAAACCATCACTAGGGCACTCACCCCAAAGGAATGGAACATAGGGCCATCCTCCCACAGTGAGTACCAGATCTGAGAGTCGGTCCTCCATCACCACTTCCCTCTTCTGGACCTGCTTCCCTCTCACCATCAATACTTCTGGCTCACTCCTTATTTTGTTTTGTTTGTTTGTTTGCTTGTTTGGTTTGGTTTGGTTTGGTTTTTCGAGACAGGGTTTCTCTGTATAGCCCTGGCTGTCCTGAAACTCACTTTGTAGACCAGGCTGGCCTCGAACTCAGAAATCCACCTGCCTCTGCCTCCCAAGTGCTGGGATTAAAGGCATGTGCCACCACCGCCCAGCCTTATTTTGTTTTTAACTATATATATTTTACATACTACCCTTACTTCTTTGAGGGGAAAGGATGGAAATGTGCATGCAAGTATGAATACAGAAATAATCAGCTCTTGTTTCCAGTGCTACAGCACAGAAACTTGATTTGATTCACTGCAAGAAAGAGATGAGAGAGAGAGAGAGAGAGAGAGAGAGAGAGAGAGAGAGAGAGAGAGAGAGAGAGAGAGAGAGAGGATAGACTTGGGGTCGGGAAAGCTGTGAGACCATGAACATCCCACGGTATTTGAATCCTAGTTCCCAGTTAATAGGCAGTGGAGGACAGCAACTTTATCTTCAAGATAAATGGTATAAATTGTACATTATGAAATAAGGTCTTATTCTCCCACCTTTCGGTTTCTTATTTTTAAGATATACAGCCCTGTGTCAACCAAAATATCTAGACTTATAGCGCACACTTCTCTTCAGCTTGTAGAACAAATTCACTGGCGGAGTCGATTTTTATTTTAATTATTTGTATAGAGTAGAAAGGAATGGTCTGATTTATGACCAAGTGGGACTCCAATGGCAATATTATTATAGTTGCAACAGATGAATAAAGAGGTATATTTCTTCAAGTCGTAAAACAACCAACTACATGTCAGAGAAAATTGTTCTCCAAAACAACAAGGGAAAAAATTTCAAGGGAAATGGTGGCCTCCTTGGCCTCCCATCACCAATCCAAAGACAGCAGGACTCCTGCAGACTAGGAAAAACTCATTTCAACACTTACTTTCCATCTTCCAGATGAAATTAAAAGCTGGCTGGAGTAAGTGACAAGGTTGTCTTTGGCATTGATGTGTTTATTCCTCTGAATGTGCTTTGAAAAAAAATATATCAGTAGCCACAGAAGATCATTGTTCCCCTACAACTGGTAGCCTGCCGCGATGATGCAGCCCTGGGCTGCAAGCTGCAGGATTAAGTTGCTCAGAACTCTGTGCTGTGATGACATTGTAATGCCCGACTGGAGCACAACTGTTCTCTGCAATTTGCTTTGAAGGGAGAATAAGGAGGGAGGGGCAGAAAGAGGCAAAGGATTTTTCATCCTCTTTGCTTATCTACAGAGTGCATGCCATCCCTGCACAGGCTGATCACAAGGAAGCTGACTGTAGAGGGTGGGAAAGTCAAGTGCAGAGCTCAGAGCCCCTTCTGCAAGGCCCCCATTAGATTCTGTGAACTCAGCTCGGGCGGACTGCCCAGAATTCCTTGGAGTTCCGTTAGCCATTGAGAGTCTTGGGTTCTTTTTCTGGTCTGCTTTCTACTTGTCTCAAGTTTATTCGATGCTTCTGGGTAGTGAAAATACCTCAAAACCTCAGAGGTAGCTGTGAGTGTAACCTGGGTACACAGGGGTGTATCAGTTATAGCATTTGGCTCTAGAATCAAAACAATCTGAATAAAGTCCTGAATAAATCCCATACACCTCTTGCAAGCATCCTTGGGCAAGTTGCCTGACTCTTCTTAGCTGTATTTCTCATCGGTTTGATGGGGATATTAACACAATGGTATGACTAGCTAAGGTGCTGGCCAATGTCGTGCATCCTTCACAGTGCCTGGCACCCTGTAATGACAGCATCTCCTGTTCATTATTTTCTACAGACACAATCACTTTCCAGTTGCATATCAGTTGTGCCAATGGCTAGTTTCAAGCTCCCTTGTCAGCTCCCTGCATTTCATAACATGGAGGTCTCAGAAGGACTTTTTAGAATGCCCTGGTTGGAATTCTGTCCTTCAAAGTGAGTGCTACAGGACCTTAAAGGCGAAGAGGGAGTTTAGGCTGGGAAACCTGAGGAGTAAATGCCCTGGGCTTACAAGTGACATGATACCCACTAAACCTTCTCCTCCAGCTGCCAAACACCAAGGTGTTTCCCTTGTAGGCAACAAGATGAAAACATGACAGCCACCACAACTGCTAGTATTTTCAATGCACAAGTCTTTCTAGGAATATACTGAGCCCTTCCAATGCAATAAACTTATTTAGTCATTACTTAAATCTATAAGGCAGATACTAGACACATCTCTATCTTACTAGCCCAACAAGGTCAAAACAAGTTGCCCAGATTTAAAAGGGACTACACAAGAAGTTAAGTTCAAATCAGAATAATTTCCTAGCCTATGATCCTCTAGCCTTTCATGGCAACCCGAGATGGTCACTTTGCTTCCACTCACAAGTCCTCCTTCCTTTCACTGCCAACAGCAAGTTAATACAGCACCTCTTGCTTCTCTTCTTTACACAATTTTAAGGATCTGGCTCTACAGAAGCAAGTATCATATGAAAAGGAATGGCTCCAATGACTTTAGGATTCAGAGGAAGAAAGTCTCCATCTCAAAGAGTTCAAGGCACATTGATCAGGCACTGCAGTGATGGACCACATTATTAAAGACAAATGTGCAAGGTTATGGTATATTTCCGTGTATGATTCCCCAGCACATGCTGGTTTTGAGTCCCCAAAAAGATGAAAAAGAAAGAAAGGAGAATGTTAGGGAAGGAAGGAGAAAGGGAGGGGGGAAAAGGAAGGAAGGAAGAATAAAAAGAGATGGAAAGAGAATAAAAGGAAGAAGCCAGGTGAGGTGGCACACACCTTTAATCCCAGCACTCAGGAGACAGAGGCAGGTGGATTTCTGAGTTCGAGTCCAGCCTGGTCTACAAAGTGAGTTCCAAGACACCCAGGGCTATACAGAGAAACCCTGTCTCGAAAAACCAAAAAATAAAAAAAGAGAGAGAGAGAACAAAAGGAAGAAAGAAGGGAGAAGGAAAAGAGAGATGGAAGGGAACAGGGAGGAAGGAGGGAGAAGAGAGGAGGGAGGGACAGAGAATGAAAGAGAGGAGGAAAGAATGAAAAGGAGGGAAGGAGAGATTGGGACGGAGGAAAGGAAGGAGAGAAATGGGAAAGAAGCAATGTACAAATGAAAAGTACTTCCATTCACAAATGTCTCCTGGCTTATATGTAAGCACTCCATAGACATTTGGTGAAGGAAGACCTTTCTTTTCAGATGCCAATCTGCCCTTGGCACAAAAAACAAAATTTAAGCTTAGAAAGCCTCCAACCCATCCAGCCCGAAGACTCATCTCCAGCTCATATTAGACAATAACCAAGAGCTAATCAGAATTATGTTATTCTCTCCCCTGTGTGTTGGGGGGGCAGCATATTTATCCCTTAATTCCAAACAAAGATTTTATTCCTAACTGTAAAAGAATATGTCATGATTTCTTTGGGCCATTGTTCTGCTTTGGAGCAATGCATCACTGAGCATGGCTGGCTGATGGCACACTAGACTATTACATCCTTACACTGGTGAAGCCCTAATGATCTGGCAGGCTCCTAAATCACCAGGGAACTCTCACTCCCATGATGTGTTATTCAGGGATGCAGATATGATCAGAGCAAGGCATCTAGGAACTCAATGATGGGAGAATTATATTTTTGACTTCAGAATTTCTTGACTATAAATAACTTCTCTGTAGAAAATAGAAAACTTACCCTGAAATCAAGAAAAGCAGGACGCTGTCCTCTGCTTTGGAATACGACAAACATACAATAGGCACACACATTACTGGGATCAATAGCCAGGTAGGGGAGATGGTGGCTGGGAAGAAAAATATTTCTACAGGACCCATGGAGTTTCTGAAATGTGGCTGACTGGGTGCTCATAAGTGCAGACAACACTGATGTAGATTCATCAGTGCCCCCAAAGAAAGAGAGCTAAAGCCTGAGTTAAAGGGAAAATGATAGAGTAGGGAAAAGGTACCATCTTCAATACTGGTGGCAGGAGGGCAAACTGATGTAACCTTTCAGAGGGCAATTGACAATCTTTATCACAATTTAAAGCACGCACACATAGACCCTAGAAATTTCATTTCTTTAAAAAAAAAACTAATATACTGAAGAGATGTATTCAAACAGGAGCAGAAGAGCTACAAACTCCTAGAAGATTCTCTCCAGCAATGGTTGCAACCAGGGGCGGGGGTGGAGGGGATGAAAAACACCTAAAGAGCCATCAGCAGTGGAGTGCTTAAATACTTCAGTGCCTGATAAACTACAGGGCAGGGGGAGGGTATAGTGAACTTTCGGGATAGCATTTGAAATGTAAATAAAGAAAATATCTAATAAATAGGTAGGTAGGTAGATAGATAGATAGATAGATAGATAGATAGATAGATAGATAGATAGATAGATAGATAGATAGATGATAGATACTTCCGTGCAAATTTATCCCAAGAAGTCTACTTCCCCACTAAAACTTAGGTGAATCAACAGCTCTAAACAACGCTTCCATGGTCAAATGTCTGGGTCCACTGGAGTTGCTAGGGAAGTCTACAAGTAACCCAGAGGCCTGGGTCAGGCCTGGACTTCTGCATTCTCACCCCATTCTCTAGGTGGTTATATGTGAAGAGCCTTTGGAGGGCTGCTTGGCAGAAATCTGACTTTAGCCAAGGACAAGGAAATGGACTTCAGGCAGGAATCTGACATTAGGCCATGACAAGGAAGTTTAATCTTAGGGTGGAACAAAACAAGTAGGCTTCAGGCAAGAATCGGATTTTGGGCTTGGACAAGGAAGTGGGCTCAGATATTTTGGTCATTCTGACAAGCCCTTGGAAACAACTGTGATGAGAATAATCACGGGACTTTGCTTATTGCCTTGCTAGTTCCTTATTGTACTCTAGCCCTTAATACTTGCATGCATTTAAAATGGTATAAAAGCAGATTGGGAAAAAATAAACCTGCCTTGAGTCTCAGAATTGACTGGGGTCGAGCGACAGCATTGTCTAATCGTCTCTTACTTTCCAATCCTCACTCCTGCACTGGAGAACCTGTTGACTGACTGAGCGAGCTTGGTCGGTTATGAGATACTGAAACCCAAGACCTGCTTTCCTCAGATGCCGTAGAGAGCAATCAGAGACTGCAGCTCCCAATTCCAGCCTCATCTGGGCATGTGTATTTCCTTACAACGCTGAACTGCTTTGAACTAGTTTGAAAATCATTGATGTCGACAGATAACGAATGTGGAGCTTTTAGACTATGCCTTCTAGCCATTATCATTTAATCCTGTGGCAGCCCAGTGAAGTGGGCCATATTATTATCCTTCATTTGGCAGTTTAATAAGTTGAGACACAGAGAAGGTGAGTTGCAGAAGACCATCCAGGCTAGTAATGTCGGAACTGGATTTGAGCACAGGCAGTGTGACTTCTGTGCTTTCTGACTGCACTGTGTATATTAACTCACTTGTCTGTTGACTCGAAAACAGGTCCACAACACAGTGGTTTTGTAAGCAGCAGTGCGATTGGGAACCATTGCATTACTGATCCACCAAAAGAGAGATGTATTATGTGCATGGGCGTGGAAAGATGAAAGCTGCATCCAAACTGTTCAGAGAGAAAGGCATGGGCTCTCCAGATACAAAGAACGTTGTCGGGAATCAGAATGCATCCCACAGAGTCATGCTCCTTCTCTGAGGGCTGCATGTGTGGCCATCCCTTTAGGTGACTGTACGTACCTAGTCATTGTCAAGACTGAGCTTAGAGCCTGTGTTAGCTCTTTGCTTCCCTTGAGTCCTCTGAGTTACTCGATGTCAGGCACAGCATGTGATCCAAAAGTAGTTATCAGATGAATACACAAACATTCTAAGTAGAGATATCTTCCTTCAAGTTCTCTGTCTGGGTTGGCAATCAGAAATTCACTGGAAGGAAGATTAAAGGTTTACATACCTAATTCTACAGAGAGAACTGAACTGAACCAAACATCATAGGAAAGGTGACAGCAAAGAAACCACAGAGCGTTCTCCTGTCTTTTGTGGAATTTGCAAGTTATTAGAATTTCTCAAGAAAATGTCCATGTAACAGACGATTACCTGGGGGGGGGGTATAAAGTCCGTATTAGAATAGGTGTCAATAATACACATGGCTCTGACTCAGCTCTGGTGGAGAACACTTACACAAGTCAAAAATGAACACATATTTTTTCACATATGCCTAGAGCTGTGATTCTCCACCATTGAGCTGTAGGACCCTAATAAACCACCAACCCAGGACAGAGACACATCTTTATTCTATCCAATGCAACAATTTTTGAGTCAAAGTTAATATACGCATTTCCAGCACCCAATGGACATTTCAGCTAAAGCATAAAAACACAAAAGATGGACGTCCTGCGACAGACCCAGAAGTGTGAGACTAAGAGGGCAAGGGCAGTGACTTGTAAATGTGTAGAAGAACATGTCCAGACCACTATCCACTCTACTCGAACAGCAGAGCAGTGTGGAAGAGTGGCCACTGACTGTTTTATAAACACTGGAGGCATTGTTACACTGTGGTAATAATTGCATTGTAATTATTCCTAATTTGTTTAAATGTTGTTTTTAGTCTCCTAATCACGCCAAGAGGACTGCCAGAATTCTAACATTCTGAAGTGTGGCATGAATCCACAAAGGCTAGGAGCTGCTGATCTCAGGCCTTTCCCAGGCCATGGATATTTTTGCTCTTAAGAAATAGCACTGTGATGATAGGAAAAAATCAAAAGTATTTATGGGCTATGGGGGATTAAAATTACCTAGAACTGCTTAAGTTGAGAAGATCATTCCCTGAAGAGACAATGACTAGTCATGTTGCCCACATTTCTCTCAAGCTCCTGGGATCCAGCTATCCCCCCGCCACCTTAGCCTCTGGAGTGTCTGGGGCTACAAATATGTGCCACTATACCCACCTAAGACACTTGAAAAATAACCTTTTATCCCAAAACAGCTTAAATTTACAAGTTGCAAAATAAGATCCTCTTTCCAGGTACTCTCTCGCCAACTCCCCTTGATAACAATTCATATTGCTATTGTATATTGTTAAAACTTACATTAGGATAATAAACACAACTCAGGATGTACTGTTTATTTTTAAACAATATTCTGCAAGAATGTTGTTTAGCCAAGGGCTCGAAAGATAGAGCAGAAGTTAAGAGCCCTTGTTGCTGCTACAGAGGATCAGGTTCAGTTCCCAGAACCCACATGATGGTTCACAACCACCTTTAACTCCAGTTCCAGGAATTGTGACGCCCTATTCTGACTTCAAAGGGCACAAGACACACATGTACATGCAGACAAACACTCCACACACATAGATAAATCTAAATTTAAAAGAAAAGGATGAGTCAATAAATTTTAAGAAGTCAACTAGCTTGGGTGAATTTCTGGTTTTCAGTTTGGGTGAATTTTGCACACATGACTCTGTATGTTAACCCAGGGAAAATGAGTAGAGAAGTTAGCTTATACTGTCTGAAGATCGGGAAGTAAAACTTTTTTAAGCATCTTGTATGTACTAGGCATTGAAATAGTGGATCAGATATGCCCAGTTCCTTCACGTCACTCACAGTCCAAAGGGGACTATAAGTAGGCACTGGCATCTTGGTATGAAATGTAAATGATGTTTAGTAAAGAAAACATGGGATAAAATTAACTAGAATAGTAATATACTTAATGTACAGTTCCTCTGTCTAACACTGAAGGTCTTAGCCGCACATGGCTACTGAGGCTTGGGTTATGTCCAGGCCTCACCAAAATGTGTCCTGTATACTGAACACAATAGATTTTTAGGACCAACCACCACATGATAATAATAAATACTAATAACATTATATTGCTTTATGTTAAGCTATTTGGGCATATTGAATAAACAAATATACTAAAACCATTACTTTCACCTATTTATTTCACTAGTTTAATGTGACTACCTAAATTAGCATTGTCCGTGGTATTACTCTAAAGGATGCTTCTAAGGAAATATCCTGAGGTCTACAGGACCAAGAAAGTCAACCAGGGACATCTGGAAAGCCAAAAATGGGGCCTGGAAAGGTGAACAAGAGCTCAAAACTATCGTGTCATTTAGGTGAGCTTGTAGAGGTCCTTTAATGTAAGGACAAAGGAATTGTTGAAGAAGTTTATTTACACAGGAGATTAACAAGGTAGATTTGTAGGTTTAAGAGCATCTGCCAATTCGGCAGAGCAATGATGGAGTCTGGAAGAGAAGCTCTGCTTACTGGCTGCTCCAAGGCTCTGTCTTTTTCTCTGCCTGGTCCCTGGATTTCCCACCTCCATCCTCATACAAATCTGGTGATCGTACTTGACCAACAATGAGGAGTAGGCCAAGGCTACAAGTCCTACAGAGAAGCTTCCTCCCATAGCTCACTTTTCAAGCTTGAGCAGTTAGACAAGTCCACTCCTGAAGTCAGTGCCCTGGACAAAAGGCAAAGCTGGTTGCTGATCCCCCGACCCCCACAACCCTCTGAGTTCTTCCACTTTAAATGATTGAAACCAAGTGATCTCAAAATAACCATTAAATCGTCTTCCTCCCTGCTCTCTATTAATTTCCAACGGGCATCTCATCCTCCATTTATGGAACTCAGAGCTCAGAGGACATACCTACCATACTAGTTAACCAAATAACAAGGAGCCCAGGGGCACCAGGATGGTACAAACCAGAAGTGTGCTACCCTGTCCAAAGAGACATCCAAGAGTGACTTTAACTACCAGGTCTTCAGTTCTACTCCTTCCACCCGGGGTGATTTTGAGGTTTGTTTTGTTCCCACTGCATTGCTCCTTGTTCTTATTGTTTCTGTTTTACTCAGACCTTTATCTTGGGGTTCAATTGGGAGATGGTCTGTATATTTGACCATTTGTATTGTTTCCCTGTATTGTAGGGTTACATGGAATTAGATACAAAAAGTGAAAAAGAAAGGCACTTACCTTTCAAAAAACATCTTGGGCTACAGAGACAGCTAAAGAGCAAGGGTACTTGCTGATCTTATAGAGGACCCAGGTTCAGTTCCCAGCACTCACATGGCAGCCAACAAATCATCTGTAACTTCAGGCTCAGGGACCTGATACCCTCTACCTGGCTAAGCTGCATGCAAGCTCCATCATTCATTGACAGTGTCAAACAAGCCAGTTTAGATAGATGAATAGACTAGATGTGGCAGTGCCCACCTTCAATCCTGGTACTCTGGAAGCAGGGCCAGGCAGATCGCTTAGTCGGAGGCCAGTCTATTTACATAATGAATTAGAGGCCAGCCTATTTACATAACAAGTTCCAGGATAACATATCCAATGAGATCCTGTCTAAACACATTAAAAACTCTAGCTAGGTGGAATGAATAGCAAGCTGTTGTGCGAATGCATATAAATCAGGGTGAATCTGAGCAGGGGGTGGGGGGCCACACCTGTAAACCAAGCATTCAGGAGGCTAAGGCACAGGATCACAAGTGGAAGGCAAAGGGGACTTCATACTGAGACCTTGTCTCGGTCACACAAAACTATGGTGATGAGTACAGTCTGTAACTTGAGTGGTTACCTGTGAAAATGGCTGTAGGAGTAATAGACACACTCTGTGGTCCCATTTATAGCCATGTTTATAAAAGTTTTCTAGAACACTGATACATTGTTTTATTATTGTAACCATTTTAAAATAATATTTATTAATAAGTTACGACCATTTATGTGGAGACTATTATAGATTTACTGTACTAAACAGAATACTATTATATTCATAAAGGGAAGGTTATCACCAACTAGGAACATTATTATAGATACTATTTTGATGTTGTGCCAGGATCCCAACTCTGTACTTTATCCAGCCTCTAACATAGCACATGCCATGTGACATACTAACATGGTTTTCTGTGAGATTCCCTAGATAGATATAATGGCCAAATGGCCAAGTAAGATGGTCAAATAAAACAAGTAAATATGATGTCTTGGACAACGTAAGTCATGTTGAAAAGAAAAAAGCATTAGCCTTAGGCTAATCTATTATTTTCTTTTTTATTTTACCAATATAAAGCATAAGCCTCTATAAGGTTCATATCTACCAAAGATGTGCAGAGATCTACCGAAGTGTCCAGAAAACACTTGCACTCAGTATACACTGTGGAACAAAAACATGTGTAGACTAACATACGCAAAGCACTTGACTTAGCCAATGGCCCTATCCAATTTAGCCATCTTACCTTATGCTCTATAAGGTAGCTTTGTCCCACACACCTCAAAAAATTCCTTATTCAAGCTTCATATTTTTAATAAATGCCATCATTCATGTCTAAGGCTTACAATATGCTATTATGGGATGCATGGATAGTGGTGGGATCTATGGTAACCAAACCGATTAATACCAGCCACTTCACAAAACTCCTTTCCCGTGACAGGAGCAACTTGCTTATTCAGCCAAAAGGCCTGAACTGAATTTTGTACACTCAGTCTCCAGACTTGCTTGCCCTGCACATGTGTTGCATCTGTCCTTTCACCTCCTCTCCCCATCACTCCATGATCCCTCGGTGTTATTCTCATCCAAATATGGCTGACCCTTTTTTGTTTAATTTAGATTCCACGTGGGCATGAGATTCTACAGCCGATCTCCTCTCTGGATCTGGTTTATTTCATTTAGAACAGTGCCCTCCAGATCTGTTCATGCTGTGGAAAAGGCAGGGGATTCTCTTTTAAGATTTTAGGGGCCTACAAAGAGTGAAACAGGGAATCGGACCCACTGGAGTCCTATAATTGTATAGGCAGGCGTGAGCTGGGTGGGTTGTTTGAGGGCCTAAGAACTGAACTCAGGTCCTCCGGAAGAGAGAAGCAGGTGCAGCTAGCCACTTACCCACCTCTGCAGCCTCATAAGACTTTACTTCATTTGTATTCATGTATATGTACGTATGTGTGCCTGTAATTGGGGGGAGGGGGTCCACATGTATGCAGGTACTCATGGACCCAATGGAGAATGTCAGATCCCCTGGAGCCTGTTGGCATGGCTTTCAAGCTAACTTTGTCCCACCAGTGTCCCCTTCTCTCGACATACTTGCCTACATTTGTTGTTCCCCATTCGTTGAAAAACTGTCCTGATGCATACAGAGAGACATCAGCCATGGTGGTGCTGCAACCACTAGTGATGTTAATTAGGTACCTTCTGTGTAGCTGGTCCTGAGTTCAATTCCCAGCAATCGCATGGTGGCTCACAACCATCCATAATGGGATTCCATGCCCTCTTCTGGTATGTCTGAAGACATCGACAGTGACTCATATGCATAAAATAAATAAACCTTAAAAACCATTTCATACATATATCCTTTGATCAGTTTTCCCATTATCTTTTCTTCATCCCCCACCCCCATTACATTCCTTCTTCTGAAGCCTCCCTCTGACATTCTTCTTTTTTTTTTCTTTTCTTTGGTTTTTTGAGACAGGGTTTCCCTGTGTAGCCCTGGCTGTCCTGGAACTCACTTTGTAGACCAGGCTGGCCTTGAACTCAGAAATACGCCTGTCACCATGCCTTTAATCCTAGCACTCAGGAGGCAGAGGCAGGCGTATTTCTGAGTTCAAGGCAAGCCTGGTCTACAAAGAGTTCCAAGACAGCCAAGGCTATACAGAGAAACCCTGTCTCGGAAAAAAAAAAGAAGAAGAAGAAGAAGAAGAAGAAGAAGAAGAAGAAGAAGAAGAAGAAGAAGAAGAAGAAGAAGAAGAAGAAGAAGAAGAAAGAAAGAAAGAAAGAAAGAAAGAAAGAAAGAAAGAAAGAAAGAAAGAAAGAAAGAAAGAAAGAAAGAAAGAAAGAAAGAAAGAAAGAAATCCGCCTGTCTCTGCCTCCCAAGTGCTAGGATTAAAGGCCTGTGCCACCACTGCCAATAACAGGATGTTGATGGGCCTTGTCTTGCTCAGGTCTTATGCAGGCAACCATAAGTGCCTATGAGCTCATGGTTGCAATAGACTCACCAGTGAGACAGAACTTCACAGCATCCTCCCCTATCCTTCAGCTCTTTTGTTCTTTCTACCCATTCCTCCGCAGTGTTCACCAAGCCTTTAAGTTTAACATAGATGTTCCATTTGAAAAAAAAAAAAAAACAATGAAATGAAATAAAAGGAGCAGATGTGACTAAAGTATGGAGAAGCGTTTTACTGTAGATATAAGGGAGAAAGCAGGCAGAGGGGTGAGTCCTGGTTGAACATGGCTGGCAGACTAAATGAGACCATGAGAGGAAAGAAGGGTAGGGAGAACCAGAGAGAAGCTGCCAACCAAGACAGGCAGCCCATGCCAAAGGCCATGAGATCTATGGAGCCAAATGGCTGAGTTATATAAAGATCAGGCTCAGAGACCAGAAGTGGAAGCCCTGCCCCTGGGCAGGAGAGGTTTGCAGTAGGGGAGCAGGGTGAAGAGTGATAAGAGGAACCACAGGTACTAGACTCTGGGAGAGATGGGAGGAGCCACAGGACTGATGGATGCTGGGAAAGCTGACCAGTGTTGACTTTGATGTGTTAATAGACGCTACAGTTACCAGTTTTTGGGGTGTGGGATTATAAGACCTAACACTCAATGGTCAATTACTATCAGTGCTTTGACCAGTTTTGAGTCTCTGCGTTAAGCAGCGCTCACTGCAAACAGAAATTTCTCTGACTAGGGCAGACATAAGAGTTCATAAATACCTAGAAGGCCATCTTGAAACCATGTCCACTTAGCAAAGCAATAATATATTGTCCCCCTAGAAATTATCCCTTGCTGGGTCCTGGGTTATCAGGTTTAGAATACCAAGTACGAGTCCTTCCGATGGAATGGGCTTATGTCTGCTCATAAAGGATTTTTGCATTTTGTAAATAAACAAACAAAAACAACCATGCTGCTGTAGTGTGTACGTTTTGCCTGTACATCTTGCCTGGCAGATCATTTCTGTAACTGGTAGGTTCATATTGCGGTAGGACCACTAAATGTCTTTGTTCCCTAGCATCCTGTGAAACGCCTTCTGGCACCGTAGAAACTCGTAAATGGGGAGGAAACTTTCAACTTTCAACTCAGTTCCAGTTCCAGCTTGGTTTCTCTATATCCTGCAACCAACGTGTGTAATACCTTCAGCAATAGGGTCTTATCACCTAGTTCTATGGACAACCAAGAGGAATGACCAAATCGAACATTGTTTGGGGGACTTCTGATGACTCCGGGGCCAACCGGCAGGAGAAGTATCCCACTCTCGGCACTGGGCTTTTGTTTTACAGACCATGGCTTCTAGATGCAGCACTAGTCGACCTTGTCGGCTCCCTCCTTTCAATCACTTTTTAAAATCCACCCCATCTCTGCTTAAACCTTCTGGCTCCCACCATATCCCCTCTCTACTTTCCTAGCATCCACACTGCAAGCTTCCCCTCCTTTTTTTGGTTTCACTGCTTCAACAAATACTCTGAATTTAACATATAAATGTAAAAATTCAAAACTAGGATCCATGAACGAGAGAGAACGTGCACTGTGTGTCTTTCCAGGCCTGGGTCACCTCAGTGTGTTTTGCAACTCCACTCATTTACCTGGAATTTTCATAATTACATTTTCTTACAACTGAATATAATTTCATTTTCTCAACTGATGAATCAGTTGACTGATATCCAGGCTAATTCAACCTCCCAGCTATTGTGAATATGCAACAATGAACATGGATAAAAAAAAGTGTGTCTGTAGTGGAACAGACTCCTTGGCTATCTGCCCAAGAGTGATGTAGCCGGGTCACATTGTCGCTCTATAGCTTTTTGAGCAATGTCCACACTGATTTCCACAGTGGCTGTAGCAGTTTACAGTCCCCCCAGAAGTGTGTAAGAACTCCCCCCTTTTCCCACATCAATACTAGAATTTATTGGCAGCTATTTTCAAGATGATAGTGATAACCATTCTAATTGGGGTGCTTTCAAAAATAGTTTTAATTTGCATTTGCATGATGAATAATGGTATTTTGAACACTTTTAAAATTACTTCCCAGCCATTTTTGAGAACGTTGTATTTGGTTCCAAAGTTTTTTGTTTTTTGTTTTAATTGGGCATTTATTGCTTGGGTTTAGTTTTCTGGGTTTTTTACATACTCTAAACATCAATCCTCTGTCAGATATATAACTGGCTGGGATTTTCCTCCCCCTTCATAGGTTACCTTTTCATACAACTGTTTCCTTTGCTGTACAGAAGTATTTTTTTAATCTATGAAGCCCAATTGTCAATTGTTGACCTTATGTTCTGGGCAACCAGGTTTCTATTTAGAAAGTCCATACCTATGCCAACCTCTTGTAACATAGTCCTTACCTTTCCCTCTACCGGTATTCAGCGTCTGGGGTTTTACATTAAGGTCTTCAATGCACTTGGAATTGATTTTTGTACAGGGTGAGAGATAAGGATCTAGCTTAATTGTTCTACATGCTACACATACACTTTACCCAGAGTCACTTGCTAAAGAAGCTGTCTTTTCTCCAGTGTGCACTTTTTGTCGTCTTTGTACAAAATCAACTGACTATAACTGTGTAGACTTATATCTGCGCCCTCTGTTCTATTACACTAATTTACATGTCTATTTTTGTGGTAGAACCATGATGTTTTTAATAATTACTATGGACTGGAATGTATCTTAAGATTGGGTAGACCAAGTACCGTGTTATTTTAAGTAGTATAACTTGGTGATATAATTCTAAGTCAGGAAGTGGGATGCATCCAATTTCACTTTTCCTTCTCAGTATTGCTTTGGTTGACTGGAGTGTGTATGTGTGTGTGTGTGTGTGTGTGTGTGTGTGTGTGTGTGTGTGTGTGTGTGTGTGTTCATACACGTGCGCATTTAGCATGTTTATTTCTGGAAGTAGTCCCCTTGGTATTTTGATAAGGATTGCACTCTATCCACCACTCTGGATACTATTTTTAATTTCTCATTGCAAGCTCGATTAGAAGATTCTCTAACATGTTTCAGAAAGCAACAGGAAGTAATGAAAATAAACTTACAGTAGCTGGAATACAGAAAATAAAGAGATAACACCCCTTGATCGTCGGGAAGCACTGATTTCCGAGGAAGGGCTATCGAGTAAAACACAGCTTTGTCCTCATCCAGGAAGGTACTGTGGGTCTTGGCCACACTTTCTATTTATGGCTATGCAGATAGGTTGGCTTTATTTTAAAGATTTTTTTTAAAGGATTCCCTTCATGTTAAAAGAGGTTTGGATGAAATGAATCTGTTAGTCTCCCTAGCTCTAAGATCCTGTGTTTTTATGACAGTAAACTCACTCAAACAGCTGTTGTTTTTTAAATAACTAATTAGCAGTACCATAGTTGGCTACTAAAGTTAATTGAAGGGGGAAAAAAGCCAAGTAATAAATTACTTCGACCCATGTGATTGTTTCCTTGTTATAGAACGACAGTAAGTACTCGGAATGGGGTTGATTTGTTATTAAGATCATGATGATACCTACCACTACTCATTGTTATGCAACAGAAACTTTGCTTGGGTTCCTGCCTTAATCTTCCCTGAGTCCATTAAGTAGATCATATAATTTCCCCCATTTATATGTCAGAAAGGCTCAAGAGGTTAACTGAATTTCCCCGAGATTGTAGATAAGTGACAGAGCCAAGATTTGAATCCAGATTGACTTTATGCCAAAACTTTTGTTCTTCTCCATCATACCATACAGACTCCAGACTTAAGGACAAACTCCGCTCATGGGCACAAGCCAGTTTTAATCTACCCTTTGATGACTGACTGACTGGTTGACTCTTTGACAGATCAAATACCTTCCATGCCAAGCCTCCAATAGGATAAGAGAAACCAATTTTCCCACCATTCTCCACTCTGTACATTTGAATAAGTCTTTGTATTTCCCTGCAGGTATAAGACAATGCTCGTTTAAAAGGGATCAGAGATCCATATTTGTCTTTACCCGGTCTCATCCATGATTCATTTTTAACAGAAGCAAGCCCCTCCTCCCCCTTCCCTCTGCCCGTTCCTCGTACATAGCTATATTGCTTGGCTGACTGCACGGATCCTTTGACAAAGCATGTGTCACTCTCACAGCTAATAGATTGATATGATAGCAAACAAATGTCTTTCCATTTGGAAGAATTTATACTTGAGAAAACACCTTTCCCCCAGGACCCTCTACTTATCCATGAGGATGAATCATGGGGATGGGTACAAGACAATCCCTACAGAGAGGTTTTTCAAAACCAGCTTTGATTGGTTGGCCTTCAGCTAGGTTTTTTTGCTTTTTTTTTTTTTTTAAGCACCTACAAATTAGGCATGCCGATTATCTTTTCAAAGTCTTTCTGGCTTTGTTCATTTTAATGGCAGAATAAGACAGCATTTAGACCCAAACACTTTCCCGGCAGTGTGCAAGCTGGGCCCTAAACATTTACCAAGAAATCGTCCCAGGGTCCAGTCGTCTTTCAAACAGAAACAGTGTTTAGCTACATAGAAATCACTTTAGGACAGAGCTGTTCCAACAGTCGCTGTGCCCACAGAAAAGGATTCTATTTTGGCTAGCAAATACTTGCAAAAAAAAAAAAAAAAAAAAAAAAGCCTTTCTAGCTATCCATGGGAAAGGAGTGAGTGCCCCCTGGTGAAAATGTGGGAAACGCTTCCATATGTTGTTTTTGGCTGGCAAGAAGGTGCAGATGTCTTCACAATAAAAATATACTCGCTGAGAGTGCTCATATCCTTGAGAAGAGCTGGCACCGTTTGCAGGACTGGATCTAAAGGTGACAAAGGCATACAAAGGAAGCAGGACAGAGGGCCTACACCAGAACAGACAAGTTGGAGCCACAGGTGAACCCGAATTTAAGTGTCTCTTTCTGGCTTCACCAAACCTACCCTCCATCTGTCTCCACCCTCTTCCTTGTCCAGGGGAGCCAACCTATAGGACTTTATTATGTATCCCTTGGCCTTCTGCCCTCTAGTCAGGTTTACCCAAGGGGAGGCACTGGCTGGTGATGGAGGAGGAGGTATAGGAAAATGTTTATTCCCAGGCTCCATCCTTCCAGTACATTTGGAAGGTACTGTCTCCCCTTTCCCCTGCCACCACCACTGCCCATAATCTCAGCAACTCCAGACAGCTGTTCTATATAACTTTCTCTTGAAGGTCTGGTGCCCTTTAAGCATATGGTGGTTAGAGCTCCTCACTGTTGCTGGCTTGAAGTACTTCACCATTCTCCCAGAGTTCCCTTCCTGCTACACCCACCTTGGTTAAAACAAAACAAGTTCAGACAGCAAAAATGCACACTGACAACCTTTATCAAGGTACCATCTCCTTTCCAAGTTTATCCTGACTGGTGCACATGCCACGATTTCTATAATATGCCTTTAAAATGCAGGTAGAGTGCTACACGCATAGAAGCTCAGAAGGAAGCTGGAAAGGATGCTGAGGCAGGAGGATTGTGAGTCTGGGGCCCAACTTGGACTGCGTAGCAGGACTCTTATCTCAGACAAATAAACAGTAACAACATACAATATACACAAAACATAAATGCAATAGACATCTAGATTTGTGTAGCACCAGGGACCCCTAAATCTCCCAGTCATTGTAGGCTCCAAATCACCTGGACAGAAGTGAAGTTAAAAAAAAAAAGAAAAAAGTATGGCCAGCTGTACAAAGGTAAGGCAGAAATCTCAGTGGTTTTCAGAGTCTTACTTCCTTCCGTGGCCTGTGACATCTTTAGCTCAAAGTCAAAGCTCTGACTTTGTTTTGAGTAGGACGAAGATTCTGTTTACATTTAGCCTTCACCCATCTCTCCAGGGTGAAGAGAGAACAAATTGTCCTGTCAGGAGAGATCCGTGAGATTAAACAATAGTGTGTTGGCTCTATGGTGCTAAACTGTTGAGAGTAGAGGCTCTGCAGACCCAAGAACAAAAGGACAGCCCCCTGGTCTGTAACCAGGGCACCAGCCCAAGGGTCTGTTCACTGGCAGGAACACACAGATGTAGCTGGACCCTGCCAGTCCTCCACACATCCGGACTTTCTGCATGATTCCATTGTGAGGCTGTCATTCCGGATTGTGCCTGTGAACTCTCTGCTGCTGGGGGTGGAGAGGAGGAGGGAGGAGCAGAGGAGCTAGCATGGCCTTAGGCTTTCAAAGCTGGGCTCCACTCCCAGTCTTACTTCTCCCTTACTGTGTGATGGGGAACAATGTTAACCCTTCCAAGACCCTTCCCCAACCTCCCAGTGAAGATAACCACAGCATCAATGCCGTTTACCCACCTAGCTGGTGTCATGAACCTGGGAGAGCAGGACCTAAAAATGAAGCAAAATAAAGTCGCATCCAAGATTCAACTATTCAACTTTATTCAGAGCATCGGACAATTTATATGCTGAGGGTTAAGAAGAGTCACCTGAGTGAAGTGTCCAATCACAAGGACAATGCCTCACATGGCAAAAGCATGTTTTCCCCTGAGGAACATGAGTGACAGCACATGAGGTAACTTCACTCCTATCCACTGCACCTGGGAAGAGCACAAAAACACATTTCAAGAACAATTTTGTGTTTTGAAGAAACCGAGGTCACAAGACTCTCGTCTTGTTTTGCTGGAGTTTTCTCACTAGCAGTCAGATTTCTCACATGACTCCGCTCTTGGGCTGTTCTGACACAGTGGTATGAAGGGTAAACAGAGTCATAAGAAATGAAGTGTGGCATCCCAAACACACTGAGGACATCTGTTGTAGAAGACTTGGCTTCATCCTCCTAAATTCTAAAGAGGGCATAGGCCTCCACCTCTGCACTGAAGTTCAACAGTCAGATCATCATACAGAAAATGGGTTTGAGCTAACAGCTTGAGTTGTTTTACATCCAGAAACGTTCTCCTGGGCCCGTAAGATACCACTAAAGCCTGACAACCTAAATTTGATGGCAGGATCCCATAGAGGATGGAGAGGAAAGCAACTCTTGAACGTTGTTTCCTCCTGACCTCCATACTCAGGCTGTAGCACCTGGATGTCCATCACGATGATGATGATGGTGGTGGTGGTGGTGATGATGATGGTTTTTAAAGAAAAATTTTAAAGTATTTAAATTCAAAAGTTTAAAGAAAATTCTCCCTTTCACACCTGGCCCATTTCAGCACACTAGGAATAAGAAAAATAATGATAAAAACTTATTGTGAGGTCCTCATGACACAACAGATACTCTACAAAGCTATCTTTAATTTTATGATTATCAAATATATAAAGGCATATATTTAAAGAGTCAAGGAGTCATAGAAGATTACATGACACTCAGCACCTGTCACCCTTTGCCCCCATGTCCATCACCCCAGTAACCATGAACAGCATACGTGTTATGAAGTTCCCAGTCTTGCCTTTTATACCGCATTGTTGCCCTCCTCCACTTCCGGTGATAACTAAACTTCTCTTCCATCCCTTAGCTTCATGAATACTCTTATTCACACACACTCTTCTCAATAAAACCATTTTTGTTTTATCAGATCAATAAACATTTTAACTGTACAGTCATGAGTAAGTTAATAACGGTTGTTTTCTTTCTCACGTTTCCCTAGAGACAATAGTCTTGCGGGGGGGGGGGGTAGGGGAGGGTGTTGTTTTTGTTTTTTAGTTAAGGGGTTTGGAGTTTTTTGGTCGGTTTGTTGTTGTTGTTGCTGTTGCTGTTGCTGTTGCTGTTGCTGTTGTTGTTGATAATGATGATGATAATGATGTTACTGTTGTTTTCCCCCTCCTGGGAACTTACCGCTCATGCAACTTGAAACTTCCTGCCTTTTTTCTAAATCTCTTTTT
Organism: Mus musculus; assembly: GCF_000001635.26. Lineage (NCBI taxonomy): Eukaryota > Metazoa > Chordata > Mammalia > Rodentia > Muridae > Mus > Mus musculus. The sequence continues at coordinate 90,661,055 of NC_000074.6, forward strand.
AAGACTATCTAACAAGCTCCTATTCTTGAAAAAAAATCCCCTGGAAGGTTCTGGTAGGTACTGGATTGGATTGGATTTCTTCTCCCTTGAATTGGGTCTCTTCTTTCCTGGAACTTCTTTCTTCTTCCTTGTCAAATTCTTCCCTCTTTTCTGGAATAGAAGACATCCTTCAGTAGCTTCCAGGGAATGGATTTTTTTTAACCTAAAACATCTTTATTCAACTTTCATATTTCCTTTGCTAGTACTGGACACAAATTTTTTTAATATTGTTTGAGGCAAAAAAAAAAAAAGATTTTTGAGGATGGCAAAACAATAACAATGAAAACTTTGGACAAGTTTATCATATAGGCATCCAAATACTTCCTTATAGTAAAAAGAAATTAAATTGGACCCAGACCAAAGAGAGGAAGCTCCCTTATTTAGGTATTTGGGGGCATATACCTAAAATAGCTGATAGGGACATTTTTTTTCGAGACAGGATTTCTCTGGGTAGCCCTGGCTATCCTGGAACTCACTCTGTAGACCAGGCTGGCCTCAAACTCTGAAATCTGCCTGCCTCTGCCTCCCAAGTTCTGGGATTAAAGGCGTGTGCCACTACCGCCCAGCCCAATAGGGATATTTCTAAGCATCTCTGCTTATTATAAATTACAATGCTTGTCCATCCCTTTATTTGATTGATAGTTTGCCTGTGCATACTCATCTAAGCAGTAATCATTTATCTTTCAGCCTTGAAGATATTCCTCTAGTATCATCCCATATCTCCCATGGTTGTGGGAAAGCTTGAAACCATTCTGCTTCCAGGTCCCCTCACTCTCAATTCTCCCCATGGTGCTGAGATCTGCAGGCCTGGTGTAGTCACCATCACTGTACCAGGAAATGGGAGTTTTCACCTTCTGTGGACCTGCCCTTCCGTTTTCAGAAACTGGTTCCCTTTCTGAAATGCCTGTTGCCCAGATCTTAGACTTCCAAAACTGAACCTTCTGTGTTACTTACCTGTCTGTTGTGATAAAATACGATAACCAAAGCAACTTCCAGAAGAATGAGGCTTTATTTTAGCTTATGGTTCCAGGAAGTCAGAACCCCGTCATAGTGAGGAGGCAAGGCAGCAGGCATAGATGCAGGAGCAGAAAGCTGAGCACTCACACCTTCTGCCTCAAGCAGAAAATGCAGCTAGACTAAATACTCAAGGCCATCCCCAGGGTTGTACTTCCTCTGGCAAGTCTCCACCTCCTAAAGGTTTCATAGCCTTTCAAACAGCACCACCTACTGGGGACCAAGTGTTCGAACACATGAGTCTGTGGGGAACATTCCTCATCCAAATCACCACAGATTCCAAATGGTCTTTCCTCGATTTCCTTTGCCTTTTTCACTCCACTGTCTAAGCTATTTGCTTGGTTTAATTTTTGTTCAACTAAATCCTGTCTGTTAAGGTGTTTGCTGCATTCCATTTGTAATTACTGTGATTCTACTTCCTGTGTGCCTCTTTTGGGAAACTTCCCTGTTCTCAAATTGAAGATGCCACAATAATCAGGATTTTGTTTTGTTTCATTTTTCTTTTATATTGTTTCCATTTTTACTACACTGGTCTTTCATTACTGCTGTCCCCTTCCAGCCGCCAACTAAGGTTTCTATGAAGTATGACAACACAGTTGCCTGCTGTATTTAGGAGTCTAAGGACAGGGAGAGACAGTTCAGCATTTAAGAACACTTAATGCTCTTGCAGTGGACACAGGTTCTGGTCCCAGTACCCACAAGATGGCTTGCAACCTTCTGTGGCTCCAGTTCCAGAGAGGTACACCTTCTTCTGACCTCCTCAAAGGCAGGCAGGCATGATGTATATACACACATGCAGGCAAAACACTCATACATATTTTAAATGCTCTTATAAAAAGAGTATAAAGGCTGATGTGTGTGATAACTTAAACCTCCAAGCCTATCACTAGGGAGGCTAAGACAGAAAGATTCCTGTGAGCTCGAGGCTAGCCTGTGCCATAGAACGAGACCTGGTCAGAAAAGAAGAAAGAAAAAAAAGGGGAGGGAGGGAGGGGGGGGAAGGAGGGAGGGAAGGGGGGAGGGAGGGAGGGGAGGGGGGAGGGAGGGAGGGAGGGGGGGGGAACCAGATTGACAGCTCCAAGAGGCAGATAATGATTGTGATCTTTGCCTGACCAGGCTTGAGCTCTTCCTTTATCAGATGTACACAGATCAGACCAGACCAAGTTTCTGCCCTAAACAAAGTTCCTGTCCTAGGCCACCCCAGAAAACATAAGGGTCTGAGTGTCACTTCAGAGGTTGAGTGAATGGGGTACACATTTTCACACCCTGTGTTTTCATCACGTTGATGCAAACTGCATTCACATGGAAGGAGGGACTTTATGGAGGAATTGTTTCCATCAGATTGGCCTGTGGACATTTCTGTGGATCACTTTCTTGATTGGTAGTGATGTGGGAGCTCACAGTGGCTGGTGCCACTCCTGGGCAGGTAGTCCTAGAATGTAGGGAAAAAAAACAAGCTGAGAAAGCCATTGAGAACAAGCCAACAGCCAGTCTTTCTCCCTGGTGCCTGCCTCTGTTCCAGCTTGAGTTTCTGTCCTTTCTTCCCTTCTGCCAAGTAACCCTTTACCTCCTGAGTTACTTTTAGTCATGGGTTTATCACCATAAAGAGCAAACTAATACAGTGATGCCTCAAGAATGGTAAGGTTTCTAATCCCAATAGCTGAACCTCCTGAGCTTACATGAGGATGAAGATGTGACAGTTGCCAGCTGAGACCATGGCAAAGGAAATTGGAACCTAGTGTCTTCTTGTTCGCCAGCTTGATTTTGGTCTGGTTTAGAGGCGTGAGACCATCTTACTCTATAGCCCAAACTGAGTGGAATCACACATGTGTGCCTCCACACTCTGCTCTGTGACTGCTCTTACATATATTCAGTAAGTCCTCCTGGACTTTAGCCACTGCTTTATCTCATTTTGCCCTGAACCCTTGAATCTGTGGTTTAATCAGGATGGATTTTGATTCTCTACTTTCAGGATCAGGGCTCCATACTGCACCACTTGCTGTCCTGGTTATCTGGTCCTTGCTCCCCATATGTCTCTGCTGTCTTCTCTCTAATTTACTCAAAACACAAACAGCCACCACCTTACCCCTCTAATCCTTTAGGATCCTTTTAGTGGTGTTTAGGAGGCAGTAGAGATAACTAAGTTCAAGCCATGGATTTCTTTCTCAACTGTATGCAAAGCCCCTGAGAATTAGATGTAAAGTACAGTAAGTATTCCTATTTGACAGCTAAGGAAGCCACTCAGAGGAGAGGTCCCCAGGTAAACACAGTGAATCAAGGCATCCCTTGACTTCAGATCATGTCCATGGGACCCCAAGACCTTATATTTCATCTCCATACTAATATGTAGCACAGGAAAATAGTGTGGGCTTAGAGCAGTGGTCCTCAACCTGTGGGTTACAACCTATGGGGGTCAAATGACCCTCTCACAGGGATCTCCCAAGACCGTCGAAAAACACGGATATTTACATCACGGTTCATAACAGTAGCAAAATTACAATTATGAAGTAGCAACAAAAATAATATCATGGTTGGGGGGCAGTACAGCATGAGGAACGAGATTGAAAGATCTCAGCACTAGGAAGGGTGAGAACCACTGGCTCCAATGACAGGAAAGGAAGGGTCACACAAAGATGGGTAGCCGAAGAGAATACAGGGACTTGCAGACAAACAATATGCTTCATTCACTCCAGGCAAAGGTTTGTAAGCAGGCAGCCACCAGCAGACACACAGGCCTACAGACAGGCAGGCTGACGAGGGCTCAGGCAAAGGCTCCTGACCTTAAAGTTGTGCTTCAGACTTTCCAAACAGCAGAAAATATGGGCAAATACGCAACCCTGGCAACACACGTGGGCAGGTAGATTACAAGAGCTTCAGTCTGGATGCGCCCTTTTTAAAATTTGTGTTTACAGAGCTGGAGGGATGGATGGCTCGGCAGTTAAGGATACCAGCTGCTTTTCCCGGGGACCCAGGTTTAGTTCCCAGCACCCACATACAACTTACAACTTAACTTTAGCTCCAGATGATCCAATGGCTTCTTCTGGCCTCCGTGGGTTCTGCATACATGTTGTGGTAAATATTAACTGGGGATTTCTACCCCACCTTAGATCATTTTGTTCCCAAATAAAAGACTCAAAACCTTTAGATTTATAATAAGCCTTAAAAACACTAGAACAAGGCAGATATCAATGCCCTATGCTATTCTGTCTACGTTCCTGTCAATAACTCCAAGATATAAATTGCCATGCTCTGCCTGGACAGCTCCTACTCCAACTGGCTAACCCTCATAGCCATGCCCTCGTGATCCATCTACCCCATAGCATCTTCGTCCTTCTTCTCCTCTCTCCTCTTCTCTGGTCTCTGCCTCAGACCCCAGACCAGAAACTGAAGCTTCACCTACCTCTCTTCTGCCCAACTATAAGCTGTATGCATCTTATTCAACCAATAGTTTTAAATTAAGGAAGAAGGTTGCATAGCATCATTAGGTGTACATGAGGGTCTGCTTGTCGGGGCAACCACATCTTGAGAAGCCAGTATTTAGCATTAGAATACAAGCAGCATCAGACCAACCCACTGCACATGAATGTGTATACAGACATATGTGCAGGCAAAGCACCCATATTCATAAAAATAAATTTTAAAAAATTATTTAATTTGTAACTTTGTACGTTTATCTTTTATGTTGAGCATATTTTCTCTTCCCCTCCCTTTTTTTTCTTCTCTTCCTTTCTGTTTATTCCTTTTGTTTCCCTGAATATTTTCATCTTGTACCATCTAATACATGATTTTATGTGACTATATAAAGTCTTGGAACCACAAATGAGAGAAAAAGTATTTGTCTTTCTGATACCGATTTAATTCATTTAATATCATTATCTTCGTCCAGTTGTATTCATTGAATGTAAATAATGGGGCTTCATTCTCTGTGGCTGAAAACTCCATGTGTGCACATTCTGTATTTTCCTTATCCACTCACCTCTACTCTTCCTCTTCAGCTCCTCCCAGATGCCCAACACCACACCCCTCTCCTAACTTCACGTAGTCTTTTTGTTTTTAATAACCCACTGAGACCAATTAATGCTTTGCATATGCACATGGGACATCTATAGGAGCACTTGTGACCTACTAGGGACCATATCTCCTAATAGCCATCAAGTACCAATATCTCCTCACCTGGGGGGGGGGTCATGTGTCCCTCCCTCATTCATGCTAGAATGCTTACTGGCTTGATCTTATAGAGGTCTTGTGCAGGCACCAGACCCATGATTTTATGAGTATATTTACGATACTCATGCTTTGTCCACAAGACACTAACTCTGGGCTTCCCTGTTCTCTGCCTCTTACATTCTTGCGGTTCCCCTTCTACAATGTCCGCTGAGCCTCCAGAGGAGGTGATGCAATGTTGATGTCCCATATATACCTGAATACTCCACAGACACTTTTCCTTTATATTTTGACCAGCTGCAAGTATCTATATTAACTGCTGTCTGCTACAAAAAGACGATTCCCTGAAGAGATCTTAGAGCTGCACTAATCTATGGATACAGAGGTACAGACTCCAAAGGCAGTTTGATACCTCATCCATTTAGCAAAATAGATTTCGGAGGCTTACTGCTAGGGTTGTGAGCTTTCTGATCATGGGTTCTTGATGAAAGACCTTTTTAAACTAAATTATGGTCATAGACTACAGGCTCAAAGAGAGACTAAAACTGTCTAGCATCTATCTTCCCAATGACTGACTAACCTTTACAGACCAGAGGAGGATGGGGGATTAAGGAGGTTTGGGGGGCTTTGGTTTTGGTCTTTGTTGTTTTGTCAGAACATATAAAAATATACCTTGAAATATATTTGCAAATTAGGACCAGCTTACTCCTTCGTTATATCAATACCCTGGTTCATTCTTAAACTAAGACACCTTTTAAAATGTTGGCAAAGATGTGGCAGATCTGACTTTCAGACATGCCTGTCTGAGTAAAAAATGAGCAGTTGCTAGAGAAAGTTGTTTTATAATATCTACCAGCCTATGACCCAGCAAGCCACTCCAGAGAGTAATCCCAATAGAAGGGTTAAGATCATCACCAGAAAACATTAATACTTTATTTAAAACATAGCCACAGTATTTGGCAGCTTCTCTTATCAAAAGATGTTGTCTGTTTCCCAGACTTTTGAAGTTGGGCTAGATATGTGCTTTGGGTGTAGTTTCAGAGCCTGACATCAAGGTGTCTTAAAGTTTTGCTTACTCCCTTGTAACACTACCCTAAGACTACCTTAAGGGAAAGCTTGTGTACTCTAACTAGAGAACAAGACCATGTGGAAGAAACACTCATTGCATCCACTGAACCAATACCAACATCCACCTGTGAGGAGGGCCATCTTGAATCTTTCATTCTAGCTGAGAACAGTTGCATGCTGGGCATACACAGAATCAACAAGGAACTGCCAAGGAAGTTCCCAGGAACATAAAAAAATAACCCTCTCTCCTTATTGTTTGTTTGCTTGCTGTGGTTTCATTCACCGTAGATAATAAGTACAAGAATTTTCTAGCATATTAATAACATCAATATTCATAATATCTGAAAGCTAAGGATGACTCAAAATGCCCATCCATGACTAAATAGACCAATCATAGTATATCACACTGTAGAAGACCAAGTAGTGATAACAAGGGATCTGCTACCCAGAAGAACTTTTCTCCCTCCTCTTCCTCCTCCTCATCTTTTCCTTCTTGGAAACAGGGTCTGATTGTGGCTTCACTGGCCTGCAGGAACTCAATAGACACCAGGCTTACCTTGAACCCACAGAGGTCTGCCTGTCTCCCAAGTGCTAGGATTAAAGGCGTGTGTCGGCAGCTGCACATAAGAACTTGGATGGGACATAGAATTGAGTGGAAGAAAATAGATATGGCCAAGCAGACACAGGTAAAATACATAGGAAGAAAATATCCAGCGCTGCTCCTGGGCACAGTATTTTTTTCCCTTACAGAAACAGGGGCAGAAAGGAGAAAATATGGTTCTAGAAATACTGTTTCTCAATACACTACGAGAATCACATTCACCCTCATAAAGCCTCAGCAAACTGAAGAAGCACCACGTGTGAACTTGCCTGTTGGCATGGAAGACTTCAAGAGGATGTTTAAAATGGCAGCTGCAGGCCCAGTGGGTACATCTACCAAACGTCCTCACACCTAAGGCTCAGGGAACATTGCAGAAGAGGAGGCAAAATGGTAAGGAGTCCTAGGATCAGGAAGACTGCTGTGAGACTGTGTCTCCTCATACGGAAGCTACACCCATAGAGTCTCCCCAGTGTGACACCCAAACGTGAGCTGAATAAGGACACAGAACTGCATAAGGAAAGGCCCAAGAGGCCTTGACCCTACACAAAGAACTACAGGTAACTGCATGAAGCTTGGAGTGAGGGAGGTAGCCCTCCCCAGGGAAGAGTTTACCTATTAGATCCAAAGGACCATCCCTGAAAACATACACTCGAGTGCAATTATTAACAAATTATACTCGGGGCTATGATCTCAGCTACTCTACTGTGGGGTATCCACATGAACTTATTTCTAATTCTCCGTATCACACAATAAATAAAATAAATAATAAGAACTAAAAAATGAAATGACCCAGAGAAAGCTAAAGATTGCATCATTTCACAATGTGGAAACTTTCTCTTTTCTCTCTCTAAAATAAAGCTTTATTGTACCCAATACTCTTTCAGAAGTATCAAAGAATTCAACAAACAGAAATTTATATCCAGATAAAAAAGAACAAGAGACCAGAAAAAAAAATATTATATATAAACATAATTCCACATCATCCCCAGCCCCCATCCCAGTATAATACAGGGTCTCCATTATTTTGTTTAAGTTAGGAGGCAAGAGAACCATCCGGTGCTTTAATCCTCAAGTCTCACAAGTTAGGATCAAAAGTCTACCCTACATTCTAAGCTTATAGACAGACAGCTCTTGTAATTAAATAACAGGCTGGTGTGTAAAAAAACAAAACAAACAACAACAACAAAGTTGCTGAAAATTGGGGAAGGTGCAGTTTCTTGCACAAATCCTTGAAGGTCTGATGTATTGAGTCTTGGTTACTTTATGAACTATAAAAATTCAGGTGTGCTGCTGTTAGCTTAACACGTGGGTCTTGGTACACACCCTACTAGAATTCTCTCTGCAAGAGGTCAATCTGACTTCATGCTACACTTTGTAGAATAAAGAGAGTAAGCCCTTAGCACACAAAGGTAAACAATGTAGCGAGTTCTCTCTCTTCCCCCCTCACCATCATAAATGTGCTTCGAGTTTTCCCAGTCCTTGGTGGGGGCAGAAAACACTGTGTTCAGTTTTGCTGTGCCTAACCGGAGAAATCCCTTAAAGCTTGGGGTGGGAAGCGGCAGACGGCAAAAGACTGATGGTTGACTCTTTTGTTTGGTTTTTATTGTGCGTGACTAAATGTATTAGATGTGTTGGATCACAGAGAATGTGTGTCCGTGAAGCCCAGAGCTGTTGAATCTGTATGCATTTTGCCTACTAATATTGCTTGCCCTTTCCAAATACAAAAGGCCTCCACACTGGCTTGGTATCTGAGTCACTTTAATAACACTACAGTCGGAACGTGCTCTGGGAGTCTTTGGTAGGAAACCGGAGATCCTTTCTAAAACCTTTCCATGGGATTGGTTTTCCATGATTTTTTTTTCTTTTCCAAAACTATGCAGGAGAAGCAGAAGACAGGGTCCAGGAAAGGAGTTGATGGACAGAATGGTTTTGGGAATCACTCTTCATGACCCACCACAAACTGTAAGCAAAGGCACATACAATTATATTTATACACACACACACACACACACACACACACACACACACACACACACACATATATTACCTTGAGTAACAACACCCTGAGAACTGGATGAGGGGATTTATTTTTTCAGTTGTCCTCTATGATGCTATGATGGCTGCTGGAACGTGGATGACTCAAGGAACAGGCCGTTCTGCACAAATATGGCTTGCTTTTTTTTGTTTTGTTTTGTTTTTTGTTTTTGTTTGTTTTATCTTGTTTGTGTTGATGTTGCTGTTTGCAGATAGATAGGGCTGCTTCCAGATACCAGGGGGAGAAATAGAGCACAGACAGGGTTACATCAGCCTTACTGTTCTTCCTTCATAAAAAGAAAACTGAAATTTATTTCGTTGTAGAAGTATAACAAATGTCTTTCTTCAAATCTCCTTTTTTTTTTTCAACGCAGATTTTCAATTGAGGAAGATTATTATTTGGGGCGGGGGCGGGGGCTACCTTTGGCAACATCTTTGCTCCAGGTTTGGAAAAAAAGAAAAAGAAAACGGGGGTGGGGGTGGGGGGAATCCCTCAGCAAGAGGATTACTGCCGAGCTTTATTGCCCTGTCACAACGCCAGGTACTCTGAGTTCAAAACAAAAGGTAATGTGATTGGAGGGAGGGGCTGGCTGCTCCACACCCTCTCTCTGCTGTAATGCAGAATGTTGAAGAAGTCTGTTTCTTTGTGCCTTGGTTTCCCCGACTGCAGAAGGAGGGCTTTGAGCTAGATTACCCTTAAGGCCCCCAAAGCTCAAAGAAACCTGAAGCTCAGATCTGACCGTGTGCCTGCCCGCCTGCATTCCAAGCAAACACGCTTGCTCCTCCGAACGGCTGTTTCCCCCATACTCCTAATTGACGATATTTTATACCTGAACTTACAATTTCATCACTTTACCTACCCCATACCATTTAAGGTCTCTCCTTTTTGCTTTGAAGTTCAAAGAAAGAGAAGACTTTGTATAATGAGGATGGCCCCTTTGAAATGCTCCCTGCGCAGCTGCAGGCTGGCAGATTCCGCACTGAACGAGGAAGCCATTGTGATGCAGATGGACTTCGAAGTGCCTCTGCAGCAAGAGCATTTCCACGGGCCTTTACTGTATTTCTTCTATTATTCATAGAACACAATGTAAATGAAGCCATAAATTTTACCCCCCACACTAGATGTAGAAAGAAGATAATGGAAATTGTGAATTATGAATGAATCTCTGTTATTGTAATTCCTTAAGGATTCTGACGGAGATGATTAAATTCATGCAAAGACACAGACTGGAAACTTTCCCGCCTGCGTCCTCACTAATGCTTCTTGGAACCTCACAAGGAAGGGACAGACTAGAGAAGGTCTTAGTTGCCCATTTACCTGCCAAATGATCTCACAGATGATCTACCTAAGCTTGGATGGATTAAATAGTCTCTCTTCCTATCAGAAGGGAAGAATGGGGCTAGATCAGTGTCTCTCAAGTATCCAAGCCTGTCACTTGGGAGCCCAGGAAGAAAACCTACCCTGAGTCCTACAAATTTATTTTTTTTTTTTCAGGAAACTGGAGAAAGAAGAAGCCACAGGAAGGGGGAGGGGAGATGTCTTTCTCAAGAAGATGAACTCCATGTTTAATGAGTTCAATGATACAGACTGTTTTGGTTTTTTTTTTTTTCTTCTAAATTTGTTTTGATAACAAGAATTCTGGTCAATGGCTCTCTCGACCATGGTACACCGTCCTTCTAAATAATGACAGCAGACTGGTTTGGATAACGACACAAAGTGATTAGCAGCACTTCACTGGAGTGAGACCAAGCCTCTGGAAAATCTCAGCCTCAATCCACTTTCATCCTGTACCAGGCTTTCTGAAGGTTAGAGCCCCCCCCCCAAAAAAAAAGGAGATAGGAGATGATATTTAACAGTTCAAGCATCGTTCGGAAAGAGTTCTCTTCTGCAAAACCCCAAAATAGACTTTTGACATTTTTATACAAGGAATATGCATGAAGAGATGAAGCTGTGGGCACAAGCAGACTTCGGTTCGGAAGCGACTTCTACTCTCAGACATAAAAATCATTTAAAATGTAGGTGTGATTACACAAGGTAGGAGTGAAAGATGTTAACATTCGCCGCAACCTAGCAGATGCAGGGTGACCTGGGAGCATCCAGTCTGTACCTCAACATCCTTCTCTGTGAAACATCTGGACCAGCTGGTCTTCAAGGCAGCTGAGATTTAGTCTTTACCCGTGTTCTTGTGTTCCCATGGATGAAATTTGGACAGTGAGGTGACGTAGGGGCTAAGACACCATCCTGGGTTAAAGACTTGGGAAGTTCCCACAGAGAGGTAATGCAGGCTTTCTACAAAGAGTTGGGTCAGGAAACATAGTCAAGGCCACTGAGCTGCTGGCCAAAGGGATAGCCTTTGCTATTTGTCAAAGGTATGGCCTAAAGATGCTACCTCTCCAGATCCTAGAAGCTGAACCATGAACTACCACCTGGACAAGTCATCCCACTGAAAATAAAAAAGCCATTCCTAGGGAAGGGGTGGCTTGGCCAATGTGTTTAGCAGACATATTAAGCATGTTGCTTAAGATCCTTCACACAAAACGCCTGAACCTTCTGACCCTGAAACCCTGGAAATTTACTTCCTCTTTTAGAAAAGTATAGGGAGAAAAAAAAACAAAAAACAAAATTAAGCAGGAGGCAGCAATAATTTTCCTTAAAGGATGACCCAAACATGAAGTCAAGGCTTCAGAACTTTCCCGTCTTTATGTGTGTTTTGAGAATGAGAATTCTGGTATTTTTAGCATTGACTACTCAAATGACTACATAGAGTGTTAGAGAAACATCTGCCTGGTACACACACACAAATACATGCACACACACACACAAACACACACACACACACACACACACACACACACACACACACACACACACACACACACACACACACGCTACCTCTGCTTCTCTCAGCCAAGCCCCCACCCATCTTTCTCCTTCCTCATCAGCTCTCCTGACAACTCCAGGGGATCATGCAGCATCTAGGCAGGAAATCGGAGCTTAAGGCAAACTGGGGCAATGAGACATGGAGAAGGACCAACAGAGATGTGGGAGACGGTGAGTGGTCACTGGGGACCAGTGAGCATCACCAGGGACAGCCTAGAGACCTGCAGCAAGCAGCTAATATCCTGGAACTGAAGACAAGAGAGGGCACAGGGAGGGTCCCTAGAGTCAGATGTTCCCTACAGGCAGAGGCCAGAGGAGGCGCTGCCTGCTGGGAATGGGGTTGATAGATGCAATGCAGATGGGCTACCAGATGCCACCAGAAATAGGGAGAAGTGGGAATAGGAGCATCCCGTGTCTCTCCTCTGATACCCAGAAATAGTCTCTGCCCTTTGCATTAGACACACCTACCAGAGGCCAAGGGGACAAGAGCCTGTAGCAACCAACCCTATGGGACAAACTAGAGCAGTGTGAGGGAGAGAACGGCTCTCCAAACAGCAGGCAATGGCCCTGTACGCCTGAGAGATCTGCAGAATGAACAGCTCTGTGTGATCTGTTTCCTCTGAAACTCAGAGCCAAGAGCAAAGTCTTATCTCTGTACTCCTGCTAAGGTGGTTTGTAAAAAGGAGTTGGACTGCTACAATCGGGAGCAACCAGGAGCCAGAGAGAAACACGACAAGTTTGCCTGACCTGGTAAAGACTCAGAATGTCCCTGGTGTCTCTCCACTGTGTGGTTTTCATACTTCCATCCTTCTGCTGTCAAGTCCTGTTCCTTGTTGCCAATGGCCTCATTACCTAGCTTCCCATCACCATCTGCATGGCATAAACTTCACATTTTACCTGTGTGGAAAGCCCCCACACACACATACACCCTGCTTTTCCTACACAGTGGTTCTATTTAATAAACAGCAGGGCATACAAATAAATGGATGGGAAAGCGGCTCTTTCTCATCCATGAGATGTGTCATTTATCAACATGAACCTCACACCCACAGCATATTAACCCTGCATATGTTCTAATCTGATGATACCAAGAAACAAAAGCCTGTGGCTCATTCTTCAAAAGGGTCCAGGCAGAGATCTGTCTGCCTTCGGTACTCACTCACAGTGCTGGGTCATGGGTTCCTTAGTGCCTAGAGAACTCTGACACGAGTCACGGTTTTAAACAAAGCCTGTCTTTGCTGGCACTATTCAACTCTCACACTGTAGGAATTTTGTGAACTGCTAATCTATCATTGGTTCTATAGAGTCTGGTACATAGCAAGCATTTCATGAGGTTTTGTAGACTGAGGAAGTGAATTGGTGACTAAAACAAAGCCACCATAAATATATATTCTAGCATGCTAGGAAGACATTTCCTCCTTGCAAGATTAGCCAGGCCTTTCACGTAGACCAGTGATTCTCAACCTATGGGTTGTGACCCCCTTTGGCAAACCTGTCCCCAAAAATATCTACAACACAATTCATAATAGTAGCAAAACTACAGTTATAAAATAGCAACAAAAATAATTTTATGGTGGTGGGTGGGGGAGGTGTTGGTCACCACAACATGAAGACATTAAAGGGTCAAAGCATTAGGAAGGCTGAGAACCACAGGCCTAGACAAAGAAGGAAGTGCCAGGGGTCTCCTGTTCCTTGATAGCATCTGCCGGCTTGTCATGGCTACTGGATTCTTTGCATAGGTTCATTTCTTAAAGCTCACACAAGCAGTCACTAAATAACACCTACCTGTAAAGCAGACGTCCTTAAGTGGCATTTTGAAGAAAGATTATAGGAGAAGGTAGTTAATAAGAAAGATATGTATTGAGGCTGCAGGGTGTGGGTTGTGGGCCGGAATCAACTTCTTCCATTAAAATAATTCTCTCTGAGTAACACTTGCAATTTTTTATGTCCGACTCTCCTCAGAAATCCTTTGCCGTTGTGTGAAACTTTGGACAATTAGTTTCAAAAGGATGTTTTCCATTTCCTGAACTGTGTGGGGTTTCCCATGGTCCTTAAAAGTAAGGCTCTCTTCTTTCTACAGAAAACTTAGCTCACTCAGTTATGGGTATTGGGGTATTTAAAAAAAAAACAAAATATTTAGGTATATTGATAGAACAAAGACACAAAGAAGAGGCTCCTGGGTGGAGTGTCTCTTCAAAGCCACCACAGGCTGCTCAATGTGTGTTTCCATCTCTCCTTCTAGAAATTTCTATGCAGTCAGCCCCCAGCAGACCATAAGGCCACATCAAAGACTTCAACAGCTGAGGCCAGTGAGCACATGCTCCCTGAAGCTCGTACCCACCTTTGAGGTTTTAAGGCTCCCAATCTTTTGTAAGAAGTACTTCTCCCAACACCACCACACAGCCTTTTCAGCATGACAGAGTTCTTGCTCACCTCATCTTAGTGACAAAGTCACCAAGTGGATTGATACTCTTCTCAAACAAGTCGTGGCCATCGCACTGTTCTTGATCAGCCTGCCATTGGGAAGGTAGCTTTGACCAATCTTGTAAGCCTGGTGGATTTCAGTGCAGTGGTGGGAGCCCTTTCTGTCCAGCTTGGGTCATAGAGAAGGCCACACATGGTAGGACTTCAGGCTCAACATGAACAACCGTTGTCTTGCATACAACTTCTCTGCATCCCAGACACTGTGACTTCTCAGTAGCCTTGGGTCACTCAGATGATGTGGATTCATTTTTCCTGACCAAACACCTGGCTCTTGGGAACCGTTTCTCTAGTTCCTGCTAGACCCAGCCTAGTTTCTCAACTCCAGTACTCTGTTCACCCAAATCTCTACCGAGCATGCCTTCTTCTGACAGAGAAGAGGCAGGCAAACTTGGATGTGAGCCGTAGACAGATGACCCAGAGGTACTTCTTCACATTGCTGAAGTCCTTTGGCAGCAACATCAGGCTAATGTCACGCAGACACTTCTTTCAGTATTTGTCTTCTTCTTTTTTGATTTGTGCCACTCCTGGAAGAAGTACCTTTTGAACTTGTAGCTGATGTGCCCAGCAAAGACTTCCTCGAAGGGACAGAGGTCCCATGAGGCCTAGCCCACAGCCACCACCGCGGGCAGTGTGTTCACAGAGGTAACACACTGGACAATTTCTCTTTCGTTCACCTTGCCCCCTAGCCTGAGACCTTCTCGAGTGCTGCGGGCATGGCCATGACAGCCTTGTAGCACAGAAGGGCTGTGGAGGATCAATCACCTCTGGAGAACCCTTTCATGTCCCATGATGCCTGCTGCTCTGCTTCTGAGGCAAGAAGCCCAAGGACCCATCCCTTAGAGCTGAGAATTTCCTGTGAGACAACGCACAATCGGATACCACCAGCAGAGCCTACCGACCCTTACCAAGACAACAAATACAGAGACCTTTGATAAATTAAATGAGATTCCCAGAGCTTTTTTTTTTCCACTGTGTTAAAGATTAGACACAGAGTCGCCTACTGCTAAGCTCCTAGATGCCTCTTTCTCCCAACCCTTCCTTCTCCTACTTTGATTTATTTTCATTTACTTTAGTTTAGTTTGAGACAGGGTCTCATTAATTTATCCAGGCTAGCCTCAGACTTACAATCCTCTTACCTCAGCCTCCTGAGTAGCTCGGATTATAGGTGTGTGCCGTCACGTCCTGCTGATAAACTTATTTTAAGCCCCTCTACTGTCACTGAGCCCAAAGTTATTTCCTATACTAATGATTGCCAGCCAGCTCTGTCTGATGTTTTTAAACAGCCCATAAAGTGAGGTGTCAGCTCGACACCATTGTGAACATAGAACCAGAGAAGGGTCATCTGTTGGAGTTTTCTGTTTTGTTTGTTTGTGGGGTTTGTTTGTTTGTTTTTACTCATTTCTTCTGTGTGAACAGAGATCAATTCAGCGAACACATGAGCCTTCATTTAAATGGGGTTTACAGAGCTATTTAAAGAATCATCACTGGGGTGTCTCCTCTGATCACCCCAGCCCTTCCAGTTCCACTGCTTCCCGGGGCCTCAAGTCACAAATCTTTCAGTCAAGTGGGCTTTCTCATATACAAAAGATTTTATTTCCTTCATCACAGATAGCATGGCCTCCCTCCCCCCCCCACACACACACAAACACACACACACACACACACATACACACACACCTGTAAACTGACTTTAATAGAGAGGCTTTCTGCAGCCTTGGGGAGTGGTGACAAAGAATCAATCTGTAAACTCATAGTCACTGTGAGTCTGCAAAGGAACGTCTAGTAAATTCTAAAAGGTCAGGGGGTCTCTGCTGTTAAGTGTCAAAGAGGTTGAAGAAGAACAAACAAAGTGAAATGATTTGTAATTAACACACGGTGGATGTATGCAACTGTTCAAACCAAAATAGATATACTGTCAAAATAGATACACTGTCAAGGCTTAGGGGAGCCTGGCAATGATGTCCTCATGGTTTGAATCTGAAATGTCCTTCACAGGCTCATGTTTTGGATACTTGGGACAGAGACAGACACACACACACACACACGTACACACACACACACACACACACACACACACACACACACTAACACACACACACACTAACACACACACACTAGTGGTGCCAATTTTGGAGATTATGGGAATTTTAGAAGGTGGGGCTTAGCTGGCAAAACTGGGCAGGCCTTCGAAGCCTATGTCTGCCCTGGTTCTGGCCTGTGGTCTGTGTCCTGCCCTGCAGTGATGTGAACAACCACAGCACAGGACTCTACTTCTGTGAACTGAGGCATGTCTTCCCTAGAGTGAGGGATAAAAACCCATGAGCCAAGAGAATCCTTTCTCCCTTAAGCTGTTGCTGTCAAGTATTGTTTGTAGTCACCTCGACATGAGAAGAACTAACACACTTATC